>NC_092702.1:3217500-3517500 GCF_964275005.1 Diadema setosum
GTCTCTGTCACTGACAATGGGACTGACGATATCCAAGGATGTACGCTGAAATGGCTCAATACCAAAGTGCATCCCAGACTAGATTCACCTATATCGCTTCCCTCCCCTCCTCTCCAGAAAACAACCTGATAAAAGCATCTGATCCTTGACAAGATGCATGCCATGGAATCAATAAACCTTCAAAAGAAAAGTAGTCACGACTACATCCACCACTATTCTCCTCAAAACCCCCAAATGAGGGGGGGGGGGGTGGGAAAGGAGATAAAATGAAGAAGAGGACGGGAGGAAAAAAGACGGTCCACTGGACCATGCAGACAAATCTCCAAGGTCTCAAAGCCTTACTCTGAGGTCACCAGCAACAAGAGATTACATTTGTCTCCACTCCATTTCCTCAGCTCCTCCTCTTTTCTTGAACCCTTTAAAGGGATGATATAGTTTTGGTTGAGATGGCCGGCTTCAGGTTGCCAACTTTCTTCTTTTTTTTTTGTAAGATAATGAAAAACATCTTCTGAAATATGGAAGAGCATGCAAGTATTCTAAGACGAATTCAAAGTTTATTTGATGAAAATCATTTGTGAAATGGCTGAGATATCTAAAAACAAAGCAATCCTATAAAAAGGTGGGACCCACCTTTTATTCATCAAGATTGCTTTGAATTCCTTTGTTTTTGGATATCTCGGCCATTTCAAAACAGATTTTCATCAAATAAACTTTGAATTCCTCCTAGTATTGTATGCGCTTTAATATGTCATACATGGTTTTGTAATCAACCCGCAAAATGTTACAGGCTGAATTCTCATCTAAACCAAAATTATACCATCCCTTTAATATCATGCTTGGGTGCTGCTTGAAAAGGACAAAAAAAAAATCTGTGGGATAAATCTCAATACACACTGACTACATTGCAAGAGAAAAGGGAGGTTGGGAACTAAATGGCACTCCTGCACAACTCTATATACATACAACAGAAGACAGTTATGACTATCTCTTGTGGTGGGGGCATAATCCTTGCCATGTGATAAAGAAGGGTATTAAGGGCCACATGGTAGAAACCCTAATCCTGCAAGACATCTCTAAAGATCACTTCAAAGGATCTCTAAAGATCACTTCAAAGGATTTGCCTTTGATGGGGGGCAGGGCAACAATGGATTTGGCTGAGAGGGTAGTTTCACTCTTGAGGGACGAGTTAAGCTAAGCTGATCACAGTGACAAAGGCCGAACGACCATAACAAGCGTCTAGTCTTCCCCTTGCCAAGACCAGCCAATAAAATGGTCCAGATCTGTGGTCAGTGGTTCTAGTAGGCCTAACTGTTTGGGACAGAATACTGGCATATAGGCCTATAAAATAATGATAACCAGCATACCTTTTGATAGATGAGGCAGTAACAAATTGAGATCACTTGTTATTTTTGTCCACAAACTCCCACTCTTGGTTAACCAGGGGACCAATAAGAAATAAACTTTCATTTATAAGTTGCTTCTTGAAATTGCATCATCCTATTGGTATAAATCTTTTCTTTTTTTTTTAATAGAAATGTATGCTTACCACAGAAACAAGTCAAAGTAGACAACAATATGACTATTTTGTAAAGGTATATGATTGTTCAGTTCAAAGCATTCAGTCACATAGGATCTTTCATGAAGTCCAGTAGTAATACATAAGCCTAGGTCCTATATAATTGTACAGGATATGGAGTGCTTCAAGTATAATGCAGTTTACATTATTCTTCTGTTAAATGCAGTATACAGTTTGATTGGTTTCAAACATCCCAGAGAAGAGTGAAATTTATATTGGTGAATTATCTACAAATGCTTGTGTCTTGTCATTAATATTACACTGGTAAGACAGGTTTGGTATACCACATGAAGACAGCATGGCTGAGGAATAGAAGTTCTTGTGATCACAAAAATAAAGGGAACTGTAACAGAGTCCCTGAAATAATTCCACATGATTGGTAAATGTCAAGGGTCAGACAATTTACTTGCTGCAAATTAAATGAGTTATGAGATTGTGAAGTGCACACAGTAGACTGGTAACCAATTTCTGGATGATCAGTGTATCCTTATCACAGTGGGATGCTGCTAGGGTTGTCCTCAGAAAAAAGGTCACCAGTTCCTCAAGAGTGTACTCAGGATACACACTGAACTTTGTTTATTCAAGCCTGCTAGGGCCACACAGGGGTAGCCTTTTGTCAAGACTCTCATCATAGTATACTTCTGTCAGAGATGACAGCCAGTGACATGGATACACCTGCCACTGTTGTGTATCATAAACATCACTTCCAGTCAGAATTCTCACAGTTTTAGGAATGCAGTAGATGTGCCTGACTGGAGACTGAAAACAGAGAGACAGTATGTCCTATCTTTCCTCACATCATCACACATCTATAGTAGAAGTTTACAGTAAGAACTCAGTAATATGTTCCCATCATTAATGGGATAGGACAAAAAGATATATCAAAGGAAATGCACCGAACACGGTGGTAGCTACCACTACAACTCAACTCTTCTAGATGATTTAACATTCCCTCACTAATTTTCTCCGCCATTATTCTCCTTATGCTGTAAACACACCATAGGCTATCCTGGCTTACAGTACGATTCGTTCAAGACGCAAAGTTACGTGGGTATACTATTTGCTCAACAACTCAAAGGGTTATCTGTTGGAGTCAACCATGGAGGGACTCCAGGCCATGACACTTATCTCCACCCCTCTGGTAGTGGGGTCTCCTACCCCCTGACTCATCTCTACAAACACAAAAATCACTCAATCGGTACACAGTATTATCGTGGCTCATCCGGTTGCGCACGTCCTTGTCACTTTTTTTGTCCTTCCCAGGCAAGGCGTGCCTTCACCGTGACGCAAAGAACATAACAATGGAGGGATATGCATGAGATCAAGCTAGAAATCACTTTTGTACAACTGTCTGACAGAACAAGTGGCCATGCATTTTCTAACAGAACAGCATAAAGAATAACAAACAAATAACAATAAAAAGAGAACAGAAAAGAATCATCTGAGCTTGTCCCTCATTGGGCTGTCTGTTTTACATTCTATCTTGACACTACCATTCATACCTCATACCACTGGAAATGAAATTTTGATAGTTATGAATATCTGTTGTCATGGAAAATGTAAATACTGATGTAAATATTGTCATCAATATTGTTAAACATGAAAGTCACATTGAGGCAACCTAGATTTCGGCATCAGAAAATTACTTTCAGAAGAAAAATCCAGTGCACTGTCTGTATGGTCATAATAATTACACACCATAGCTAAAATCTGTTTTGTTTTTGTTTTTGTTTCTTTCTTTTTTTTTTGCTTGGCCTCAATCTACTTGGTTTTGTGTTGGATGGGCAAGCACATGGCCAACTCTCTAAAACCCTCTCAGGTGGTTTTATTGGTTGATTTACAAATCGTGTAACCTTCTGATTTTCTGTATGCAGGGGGATTTTATTGAGGGTATGAAATTGGTTGACCAGCCATTTAGAAGAGGTGATTTCCTATTCCTACAAGTCACAAGTTTTGGGGGTCACTGACCCAACATATTTTGTATTCACAAGCTAATAAGCAATTACAGTTGACACACAAAGAATCAATACCTCAGATATTGGACCTGTAATAGTTCCTCTACTCTTAAACACATAATGAATTTTGACATGGAACCTAATTTACTGATAAATATGATAAATACATATCTACATGGACTTAAATTGATTGCCCACGAGGGAGCTACCCCTAACCACAACAGTGACTTGTCTGTGAGTCACTGATATGTCCAGATTTTAGAGGCTAAAATTAAAATGACCACCAGCTGATTGAGATGGTCAAGCAGCAATCAATATTGGTTCCTGGAGGCCAGCTAATTAATCAGTACACTTGTTACCCCTGGCAGCTACCGCTGCACAGCTCAGAGGAATGAAGTTGTCGCATTCACATCGCAGACCAAAAGGTTAACTGTCTGGAAAACCACACAGACAAGGCATACGTTCTACCCCCTACAGCGTCATCAGAATAGGTACAGTACCAAATATCTCAAGCATGCTAATCTCTAAGAAATGTTTCCCCAGCAAGATTTTTCATCAATCCGAAAATCAACACAGACTCATACAAAAACTAGACCAAGGTAAAAACCAGTAGTTCAGCCACAGGAGGCCAGACGTAATACTGGGCTAAAATGTGTATGATAAGCAGACTGCGTTGCTGGTTTGCTAATCATTGCACATCAAGATGAATGCAGTTGATGCCCTGTCTCATCCCATCCACAAGGAAAAAAAAAAAACCAGAATACCGACACTTCAAGTAGTGTTGTGGCTTATATGCGTTTTAGAATTTCCACACCTGATTTGCTTGCCACGAAAGATGAAATTGCTGGATAACCTTCTTCTCAAAGCCAGACAGAACTCCTACACACTGAGAAGTCTATTCAAACTGTGAATGATTCTATCTTGCTCCTTCAATACAAGGAAGATGAGAATAGTTATCATGATGAGATGTCTATAACGTGAAAAGATGACCTTCCCATGAGCCCCAAATAAAGTAGAATTGGAGGGACCTGGAGACATTTGAGCAGTAGTCTACATGATTGCACTGAATAAACACCAGACATTTGTGAGGAGGCAGCGCTTCATGTGAAACAGAAAAGTATTATTTATCCCCATAAACGACCCCTTGGTATGAATACCATGCCTGGTGAATAAAATGAGATGCCATGTTAAAGAGGCAATTGTCAGTGGATTATAAAAGACTCCATCATGAAGGTTTTTGCATGTTGCACCAGCAGCCTTCAGGATGAATCACAACTCTTGTTTACTAGTGTGCTAGCCTTATTTCTCACCCAGTCAATGGCTTGGAAAGCCAACAAAATCTAACTTAAGGCTGCTCTCTCTACTAAAATCCAACAGTACAAGACAGTGTTGAATACAAGTTACATTAAATCATTCAATGATTTCTAAGAACATCAATTCCAGGAAATATCTCACAGGACTGCTTCTGTGTCAAGCATCATAGAGTAATGTTTTATGACTGTGCTTGCCATTAAACATTTTCTACAATTTTACCTTCCACAATGTGTGGTATTCTTGATATTGATAAGAAATTTAGAATTTCAAATGTATCAGCAAAGATGCATCACATGAAGTGTACCCACCTCATGCGGGGAAAATTATTTCAGCCTCCGTAGGCTACAAACTGTCCATACAGCAAATGATGAAATTTTCTCACATTACTCGCTTCTCATAACCAATGCCTTGATTCCATACGCCAGGCCCATATTATGATTTTTCTCCAAGGCATTAATGCAACAGATTTAGTATGAGAATAAGACCTACATCATTACTAATTTTGTTCATACAGAGTTGTTTCACAAGTGGCTTCCTCTTTCACTGTATTCCTCTCTGTGATGAGAAATTTAAAGAACTGTGTCCATGACTGCATTCCCCATTTGTCCTCATATATTTCAGAGACAGTTTTTTTTTTTTTTTTTTTTAAAGCAGAGTTGGAAATTTCAGATGTGAAAGTACCCTCAATGGTAGTCCAGGAGGACAGGTCTTCCCCAGACATCTGTCACGCACTGATGCTATAACGAGGGGTCAGTTCTACGCCTGACCAGCAGGACATTACTGAGATGGAGTGCGGGAGGTACAGGTCACATTCAGGACAAAAAGGGGATGGGGGGGGGGGTAAGAAAGGGTTAAGGAGAAAAGCATCCTATAAATCGTCCCTCGTTGCTGTCTGTAACAAACAACCCCAGCTGAGTACAGCCAGTGTCTGTCTGTTTGTTCTGACGTCACTTATTAGCCTGTTCAAACACCATTGGTATTCATGCCCGGCTACAATGAAGGCACGTATTTGCAGACCCACTTCCATCGCAACTTTCACAAATGAGACGGGGATGGAGACGAGTGGTATAACTCTGCTTACTCTCATCACATGCATAAAATTACCATTACCCTTTTGTCTCATGCCCTATCAACTTTTTTAAGCTACTCACACACTTATTAACATATCATCCCCTTCCTCTCATACTAAGAACCTCATTACCTGCAAAAAAAATCCAGGCCATATCATGTACGTTTGCAAGAATGAGTGAAGATCTGGTATGAGGTGCAAAATTTAGTGTAGGCCTAAATCATACAATATTGCTCATACTATGATTATGACACAGTTTCGAACGATATCAGCAGTGAATTTACGCTGGGAGGAAAATGTAAAAACTTCTTGAATGTTTGTGAGCACATCAAATGGGAAAGACAGATTGGCATAATAAATGAGAAAATGATAAACTATTAACTTCATCCCTTACATGTGCATGAAAATACATGTCAAAACAGAAAATTAACATTTTTAACTTAGACATATTATTCATGGATAACTGGCTCTAATTACATTTACACCAAGCACCCATTACATATATTTTTTTTAAATCATATTGTAACAGTGTAATTTAAAGAGATTGAGTTATGTAAAGGCGACACAGGATGAAAAATTGCAATTTTTAACAAGTTTCTAAAATAAACAGGGAGATAAAGCCACTGGACAAAATAGCACTAAGAGAGGACACAAGTTAATTAGCCAATTCATTCCACGGGGAATATCCTCCATTAAGCCCAGCCTGCATCCAGGAAATGATGCATGCCGTGTGTATCATTGCCGTTGCCATGGAGATAATTAACAGAGCGTGCAGTGGGTTGAGCCAGGGATGACTTGGTATCGGATCATCTCGGTTTCATTCACACTGCTAATCAGATGGGAGCACTCGAGGGAATCTTTGTATTCCTATTTGTCATCTAATTCCAGGTATCAACGTTCCTTACTGCTGGTTGAGCCACACACACTCACTCCTAAGTTTACATATACACACATACATATGACACACACAAACACAAACATGCAAACATTAAGATATACACTACTGTACGAGCTGAAATTTTCGCATACAGATATTTTCGCGAATTGCTACTTGGAGGACATTTTCGCGTGTTGTTAATTTCGCGGTTGCGAGGGTCTAACTGAACTTAGCTATTAGCGCGTTGTTATTTTCGCGGTTCAAAGCCGATTTGCGAAATTCGCGAAAATGAAACCACCGCGAAAATTTCAGCTCGTACAGTATATACATCATCCCTGGGGCAACAAGACTGTATATCAATTGGTATATTAAAAAGAAACAAACTACTGACTCAATTTTGAATATCAAAAATACTGACCAGAATTCTAAAACATTACAGTTATTAATGTAAATCCCAAACAATATTTCAACATTAAATGAGGTCCACAATGACGTTATTTGTTTACTACAATTCACAATTCATTATTATTTTGTAAACAGCTTTTAACTCTCCTGAAATTCATGATTTTGAGATATAAGGTCTTGAACAGTCATTTATAGAGAGTACACACTCACGCACACAGGATTTGTACAAGTGTATGTTGTATGATTACCTCTCATATAAGGCTTACTCATTTAAAAGCTCTACCGTGCCAAAATCACTATTCCAATTTGCTCGTCGTATTCATTCCCCTTTTGAGAATATACTAATTAAGCAACAGGCATATTTAAGATAGAGTCTAGTGCTTCAGATACTGCAGACCAGCACTGTGCACTATTTAGCCACTGGTTAGTGCTCATAAATGAAATGATAATATCAAGAAGCATGATGGCTTTGTGATCAGGACAGATAATACCCAAGTCCATCTGATGGTAGAAATCACATGAAAAATAATGATCTAATAGACGATAAAAAAGACCATGGGTCTGTTTCATGAAGTCATCACACAAAAGTCTTTACATAAATCTCAGAATGGCCAAAAGTCACTCATATGAAGCTATGAGAAACTTTCAAAGAGAAGTAAAATCCACCTCATAAAGTCTCTCATAAGTGTGTCTTATGAGCAAAAAGTCTCTCATAAGACTTTCATGAAACAGACCCCAGGTTACTACACCAAATAAGCATGTCCTTTGTAAAACCAAAAGCAAAACAAAAACATCAAGGTGACCTTTATTTCCACACTCCAGGGTAACATCCCTTGGTGATGAGAAGTACTTCCTTGCTCAGGAAGCCTATAGGAAGTAATACAGACTTTAGGGTGCATCCTACTATTGGGGTCAAGCGATTTATCACTCCTGAAAAATAATTCCTGCCTCTGGCACAACCCTCATAAAATCTCAGTTTGTAACATAAAAAGAATCTCAAACAGTGTGGGAAGAAAATATGCAAATGACCAAAAATTGCAACCGATACAGACTTATGAATATTGTCAGGCGTGTACTGCTCATCAAGACTATGTTGATAAAGGGCATTTCATCAACCATTTTAGACAAAAGCAACCTGATGCAAAGAATTCATTAATTCTTTTTAACACTATTGCATTAATTAATAGCTACTTCATTATAATATCGATTTATTTTAAGAGTATCATCTTTGAATCTATTTCATTTTATAACCACCCCTTCAAATCCTTTTCTCCCACTACCCCCCCCCCCCAGAAGAAAAAACAAAAACAAAAACATGAATTATTGTTATGATAACTCTCTGATGTAAGATATGCACTGAAGGATGGAAGGGTAATGAAGCTGTTCAAGAAACCTGTGCTCCTCTTAATACAGAGAATCCCCGCCAACGCAATATGACTCAATGTATACCGGAAGAACAGGGCAAACAATGTCTCACTCAGAAACGGGTCCTCCACATCTCAGCTAAATGGGTCACGCTTCTACTCTGCCTCTGTCTGCCCGTCTGTCTGTATGTCTGTGTGTCACAGGTCAGTCTGTCTGTCTCCCTCTCTCCCACTCTCTCTCACTCTCACTCTCATTTTCTTCCTCGTTTTTACCTCCACTTTTTTGTTATGTAATGTTACAAATGACAGAGATGACAGTCTACCATACATTAAATGCAGCAGAAGTAGACTAAGCACACTACCAGCTGCTCTCCTTTATATGGAATACTGTAAAACCAAGAATGTTCGCATTCCTTTTACTTTTGCAAATTTTGTGAGAGCCAGGATTTGCAAAATTAAAATGCATGCAACAGTTCATGTCTACACTATAGGCACTGAATGCCAGTGACAATTTGCAAAAATGTCATGCCGTGAATACATCTTGCTTTACAGTGTGGATAGCATACATGTGTAGAGCAGATAATTTTTTCTTTGGTTATATCAGCTGAATAGTGCAGGGAACAAAAACAAAATCTAGCAACAGTTAAATTCACATTCTACTGAAACATGAAGGTTCAGAGTATAGAAATCTTTTTTAACACAACTTTTTTAAATCTGTACAGAGATCATTAAAAAAAAATTATGTTGAATAAAATGTAATATGTTATCTAAAATAGAAATTGTTCCACACAACTGTTGTGTCGGTGACTAACCATTTAGTCTATAAAACAATACGCAAAGTCACAGTAGCATAACAGCCACTACCCTGGATACACTTTCACACGATATGACATATTGATACAAATGAACTGCGACTCTCATTAATATTCCTTCCATCAATGGTCTGTTGCTCCCCTTTCATGGACAAAAATCAAAACAACCTTTCCTTCACGAAGAATTCTCCTTCAAAGTAACGAAAAGCTGCTACTGCAGTGTGCGAAACAAGAAGGCAGGAGTGGCAGAGAAAAGAAGGAAAAAAGAGAAAATATTTAGGGCAGTCGACATTTGTACTTTTCAGACATCAGCAGGCCCTGGACCTCATGCACAGTGGGAGTCGCGTCAGAAAGCAGGCAAGACGTGGTAGGGAAACTTCACTCCCAGAAAAAAATCTGTGTCAAGATTTCTATGGATGGCGCCCAGCAGGAAACACCATTGTGAAGTGCGCTGCAGCGGCCTCGAAATTTCAAAACGCAAGTGAAAGCAAGACTGCAAGAAAAAGAGATATAGACAGAGAGACAGAGATAGACAGAAGGATAGATAGATAGATTGAGATAGAGAGAGAGGAGAAAGAGGAGGAAAAAACAGAAAACGGTACAGAACTCATTTCAATGTCTGCCCTATGTTGGACTCTGCCTCTTTTTTGGGTTCCTTATGACTCACTCTGCATTGGAGACAATGAGTCACAGAATCGTGTACAGCTCATTCCAATCACGGCCCCATCCCCACCCCCACCCCACTTCTTCTTACTTATTCCATCTTATTCCCTCGAACCATCTTACACTTATTTGCTATGACACATACTTGGCCTGAGTCTCGATCTAGTTTTGCGGTCACTGAATAATAATAGCCCCACCGTCCAAACTCCCCTGCGGCTGGAAAAGATGGAATACAATGGTGACGAATTTACCCACTCTAGCCGCTCATTATGCATCGCCATTCATGTAATATGCTCACCAAGATATATCTCGTAATTCAGGCATTCTATGGAATGGTTAAAAACTCATCAGGCTTTCCTATTAGTGGGTTAAGGTCATAAACATTTTTGAATGAGCAGAAACGTCTACGCTGTGTGTGGGCATTATTTATGCTCCATTTATATTCATATGCCTTTCATAATACCACTTGTTATCAACAGGCTTCAAGCCTCCTTCTTGTTGTCCTTGTTGTTTTAAATATGGCCATCATTTTCTCATCTATTACCAGGTGAAGTCCTTGGTGCAGGAGAAGCAGACTGGTTGCCATGGTGATCTATTATCATCCTAGCTGCAGTTGATGAAATATGTCCTCGTGCCTACCTTTCTTCTTCTTTTTTTTTTATTTGCCTCACACGACGATGTATTAAAAGGGCAGACTAAAAGTAATAAGGTTTCCCTCCCATACAGTCTTCCATGTTAAATCACATAATCCCACTAAAAGCTGGAGTTCATATTACATCACAGTTCTTAATCCATTGCATATGGGCAACAGGTGTATAAAGAGTCTATGGGAAATTGCCATAACTGGGAGGCAAAGGGTTTAGGTCTGTCTGATTTCAAGCTGTCTTTCAAAAATCAGTTGCTTTGCTTCACCATTTTCATACAATGAACATCACCTTCTGATGCACATTTGCCCATCCATACCTCGACTTTATTGTAAAAACATATGACACATGATTATACAAATATACTCTTGACACTGGTTGCACTGCAACTATTCACAAACATCCCAATGATGATGCTTGCAACTACGTGGCATCTATAATAACAATCATAATTGCCTACTTTGTGGCGGTCGATAAAAGTTCTATGCCCAATACTCGGATGTGAATTGAAAAGGTCAGCTTTCCATTCCATGAGCCCATTATACACCGCAGGTTGGAGATACAAAATGCACTCTACAGGAAATGCCATGTTTGCACGAATACAGAAATTAAGCGGCACACCGTCCCAACGCACGCACCAATTTGCTCCCTCCTATTAGAACAATTTGTTGATTGCAGTATGCCCACTGATGAACAGGCTGGGAAAAATTCCTTTCATGTTTCAGTCGGGTAAAGAATGATTCCGGTTTAATTCATTATTAATCCCTACCCACCCAATGGGTTGCCGATCTAAAGGAAATGTCCACAGAGTTGGGAGAAAGGCATCAACAAAGGATTAACAGAGCAATCTCTCGGAGCAATGGCAGACAAACCTGCCGCAGATTCAGAACTGAAAGACCATAATTTCCCATCCTTTTCCCATTTTAAAGGCACAGCGTGCAGGTCATACCAGCACAGAACAGAAGGTGAATTATGATGGCATCAGCCATGCAATTAATTTAGTAGTGACCGAAATGCAGAAAGAGAACCTGTGCTTCAGAGGGAGACGTTTATTACTCAGGGGAACCGATACCAGACAAGCCCCCTCCTAAAATCAAATCGTTTTACTTATAAATGTGGGGGTAATTCGTGCACAGATTTACGAGCAATAGTTTGGAAATTGTTGGCGTTGCCATCAATCACCAAACTTCAAGGTGAAGTTTATGGACTTAAGGAAAAGTGTGAACGTGGATGTCAAGGGTCACAATAATACTGGAAGTGACTTTCCCAGAAATAAACTCACTCACATAGTGTCATGTCAACGGTGACACGACATTTGCTCCTGCGACGATTGCTCCTGTCTTATTTTCTCCACGGACTTAGGGATAGGTTTAGGGTTGTGATAGGGTTTTAGATTTAGTTTGATGTGAGGATTAGGGTTAGGGTTATGTTTGTGGGTAGGTTTTATGTTTGGCCTAGTGTGCAGATATTTCACGGGAGCAATTTCTGCAGGAGCAAATTGTCATGGAACCAATGTCAACATACAGCTCTGGCTGGAGTCAAGAATATAATGACTATCCCTTGCAGAATTCTAAGTTTATGATGCATACAAGTGAACAATACTAAACATCAAAGCTACAGACTGAATAAGCTATTCATCTGATTTAGAATGACAACTAAAGCCTCTTATGGCAGTCGAATCTCTGCGTTGAACATCATTGAGATTTTCCACTTCCAACATCTTTTTTTTTTAATTTATGATTAGGGGAGTTTCTAGCCCTTTTATATCATTAACCAAGCATTATTAACACTGTGCCCCGTTCAACACAATGCACATCACCACTTATTCCCACGCAATACAGCAACTCTCAATAACATGGCAAATTGCTGCTGTTCAAAAGGGTAGGTAATCAACCTGACCTTACATTATGTAAATCAATGCACTGCACGTTCTGGTTTGTTTTTGTTGTTTTTTTGTTTTTTAACAAGCCCACAGAAACAAAACGGCTCGCAATTTGTGCTCTCTGCGGCTAATGTGTGCTGCGGAAATTTGGCTGCGGCATTTCACTTCCACTGCTCGAGGTCAAATCTAGGTGAAGCTGCTGACTTTTTTCTTTCCACATTAAATGTAAATCACCAAGCAGACAATCAAAAACAAAAATTGTCTGATGCAAAAGACCTAAAACTGTCTGCTTTATGGTAATCCAGTGCACAATACATATTAACTAATTTATCATCTTTTTTTTTTCATATGGCTGCTTTTTATTTCATTTTTTCCATTTTAATGAAGATATAACCATTTGAATGGAGTTTAATATTCCCTTCTTTTTTATCTTTCCTTAAGCGGTGACTTTTTTAAAGGTTGCCATGACTTACAAATTTCTTGGATTTTGAGGCTGAATCATGTTCTGCATAGAATCAAGTCACATGTTTTTGCAGACAAGGTGGCTACTTTATATTATATACTGTACCTTTCCCAGACATATCAGTTAACAAATGCTTGAATCTGCATTCTGTCAAGTATCACTCAATATCATTTTACGAGTATGCTGGTATGTTTACTTAAGATTTATGAAATAAATTCTTTTCTTCTTCTTTTTTTCTTTTTTGGCAGCAAGAAAACATAAGATCTCCATAAAGTATGACTTATTCTCCCTGGAAAATTCTGATCAAAAGTTAACATGTCACAAAAGCTATGAGTTCAGCCGATCATACTCTTTACATGTATGTCATACATGTTATATTCCAGATAAATCCCAGATGTAGTTTGGGAAAACAGACATTGTTTTCTCTGCCCGAGTATTATGTTCTATTAAGTAGATATATTAGATGGTATAAAAAAAGGGTCTGAAAATTAAGACCACATGGGAGATGGGTTCAACTTTCCCTGCGCTGAGCCCACTCCACATGTTCATTAGCCTGCATAGCATTCCTCGCAGCAGAAGACAGCCAAAACTCACGACTAATCAGTAGCCTATGACACAGTACACTTTATAGGCTCCAACCAACATGCAACAAATCTCACATGAAGTCTGAAACAAAGACCATCAATCTATCCCATTTCCCAATGCAGTTACATCTAGCATAACTGGAATAAAACCATGGATTGCTTATTCATTAAATAACATACATGTGGCCGTTTCATGAAGGAAAGTTAATGGGACGGATGCTGGAACGGAGACTAGGGTATGCCTACTCCCTAAAGCTCTGCTTGAGATTTTTCGCAACAGAAATATTACCTTGTGTAATGGAGGGCAGCTCCGAGGCTAGCAATGCATGCGGAAACGCAGTGTATGCATGTGTGTGACTGTGTGTATGTGTGTGTGTGTGTGTGTGCATTTGCCAATAACTGGGTATGTGTGTGTGTGTGTGTGTGTGTGTGTATGTGTGGGTACAGGAGAGCGTGTGGAGAGTGGAGGAGAGACACACCCTGTTTTGAGTGCAAGGATGAGCCAAAGCAGTGCTATGTATGCAGCCAAGCTAGCTAGCTAGCCTTCTCTCATCCTAAACCACGGGATGACATGATGTTAACGCTAACGATGCGAGTCTGTATCTATGTGTGAAGTCAGCTTCCCTGCCTACCTGTGGCTATGAGGCATTACAGAGGGGGGCATCGATTGGGGGGAGTAGAAATTAGAGTAATACACAACATCCACATCTTATGATGATAAACCCCTTCAAGATGATATCGCCCCCGTATCCCTTTCTCTCGGGCACGGATAATACCGGCGGTGCAACCGAAGGGGCAATATCTGTCAAATGTATCCGAGAACAATTGATGTATACAACATTACTGTGGTGGAAGATAATGAGATAGTGCTTTAGGCTCTCATCTGGGTAATGTGCATTTGACAGGAAAGGAAGGCGTGGGCACATTTCCTCTATAATGTTGGGGGATGAACAGACAGATGATATCTTATCTCACTCGGAGGATGTCTGGCTGAGATTGATGTATCTTTTGTCAGAGATGATGTTGGGACTTCTATCAATACCTTTGTCGAGGTGACCTTAAAATGATGATCACTGTTCCACTACATTATGGAAAATCTAGAAATCACAATTACTAAAATTATTGTTTGTTACATGAAAGTCTGCATGGATTGCATGAATAATATCATTTGCAACAATCGAATGTCTTTCTGGGGGTTTTGTTTTTGTTTTTGTTTTTGTTTTGTTTTTTGTTTTTTGTTTTTTTGTTTTTGTTTTTTGTTTTTTTCATTTCTATCAGGCTTGATATGGGATCATATTTTTGGTTGTTTGTTGTTATTTTTCATATCTTGTCATCATGGTGGAAGTTGGTATTTACAAAGAAATATTGGGCCCAATACGTACAATGTCAGTACACTGGAGACTTGCTGTTTCAGTCAGGTGCCGACCACTGCCATTTACTGTATAGTCTAGAGTAAATATATATATATATATTTTTTTTTTTGTCTCCAACCTTCTGGATGTGAAATATTCAAGGTATATCAATCACTAGGAGGCCTGTAGTTTGTTACCATGGTATCGTGACCCAGGTTGACCTTTCTGACCCTTGAATTTTCTCTTCCACTCCCCAAAATCAAATGGCAGAATTTAGGGCTATGGGAAAAATTCTTTTCCTCTGGAATTGGGAAAACTTGAATGAACAAAGCTTTGGCAAATATGTAAAAACGTTTTCTTTTGTGTGATAGGAGAGTGTTTTTCATTTAACGTAACAATGCGCAACATACATACACTGTACATCAGATTGCACTAAATCAAATTTATATGTTCCAGGTGCAGAAAAAGAAATTTGCACTGACAAGATCTGAACTGTATGCATGTATACTTCACTCAACAGTGGCTAAATAGAATCATACACTGCTGCCTGAATTCATATTGACATATTATATCTTGATCTCTACAAAATAACACATTACACCTTCTATCACGTTCATCATTTCTTTGTACATTATTACCTTCTCATTGGAACTCTTCTTTAGCATCAATGTGGGAGTGGCCCCTCAGGTTAGGCTCTTTTCAGGTCATCAAAACAAATACATGGACCTGTTTTTCTTCTTCTGCAGCTCTAAAACAATGTTGCTTTAGGGCAAGAAGGTGTGACTGGCTGCAAAAACGGGTAAACTTACAGAAATGTGATTCTGTTAATTTGAATTATGAACTTCCTTGAAGACTACATTCCCAACTCTCCATTTTACTGGAGATGTAGTGCAGTTCTGGGAAACCTCCAAAATCAACACAGCCCTACTTCCATTAATTCTACATGAAAGGCATGACATTTAAGATTCTGAGTAAAGGCATGGTTCAAATGAGCATAAATTGCTTCAAGATAAAAACTGAAGTAGAGGCGCACATAAGCCTACATCTTCCACAACAGAAAACTGTATTCTACTGCCAAATATTTCTGAACATGACTGGGGTAGTACAGGCTACACTGTTCTTGAGACAGTTTTCTGATTATTCAGTTTCAATTTGCTGATCTAATTGTCCCATAATCTCAAAGAAATCACTGAATCATAAAAGCACTGTCACACAACCAACATTGAAGGATCTGGTTCATCACAAGCCAAATACATGTAACACTGATACTCTTTGACTGTGCTTCTCAACCAGTGGGCCCTGCCCGCCAAGTTCTTGCAGGTGGGTTACGATGTTGGCCAAAAATGAAATTAAAAAAAAGATTCATATTTCATCTCACTATGGGCATCGAAAACACTTGTAGCAGCCAAAGTGGGCCTCAAGTTGAAAAAGGTTGAGAAGCACGGCTCGATGACACCATGACAAAGAACAGAGGCAGATCTAATCTTTATTTATTTTTTTTTTAATGATCATATGACCATGGTGCAGGTGTCAGTCATAAAGTAAAGATATGAACTATGGTCTATGATTACAGAGAGGGTCAAAGTGAGGTTACTAACTGCCTGATTGCCCTGGGTTCCCCCATGCATGCTCTGTTGGCGGGTTATGCCTACAGGTGTTTATCTCCTTCATTCAGTCACTGTATTCCCACAATTAACCCTACAATAAAACATCAGCTATTCAAGATTACGAACATTCTGGCCATTTCTCACATGAAATAGGCCTATAGCTCTGAGGAAACATAACCCCTTACCCATTTCTCTCGTTCTCTTTCTCTCTTTATCATATTTCATTTCCCCCCTGCCACCCATCCCCAATCCTGGAGCTGTTCTATGTATCTACCTCGTCATGGAATCTTTGCACCGAACTGAAGAACACAGTGAATGGAAATCAGATGTTGCTATCGAAATTTCCAAATTTACTAAATACTTAGATATGCACTATTCCTTTTATGAAGTTCCCACATGCCACAACACATCCACACATTCTTTATCCAAAACACACACATACGGAGACATACATAAACACATGTACACATACATACACTCACATATTGCATATCACATTTCATATAAAAGTATAATGTGGAGGTGAGCATAAAAAGCAATAGTGAGACACCAGCAACACTCCGCAACAAATCTGAAGTCTAACTGTTGTGAAAAAAACAGTTAACATCTCCACAATTCCTTGGACTGGTTGTTCAGTTGTCTTCATCCCACCTCCCCCTCCACTGACTCATCAGCCTGGAATGTGTCACAACTAGGAAATACACACAAAGTTTAGTACACAAACATCACACATATGTGCAGCCAAGGCATAATGAACAGAAACATCAGATAATTTAATGTTCTTTCAAAACACAGACACAAATACAATGGGCAGGGATGTAAAACCTTCTTTGAAATTGCCAAAAGGAATCTGGGGAGGTTCTCAAAGAAATGGGAATCATTGTGTCCAGGGCAGGAATAACATACAATTTCTATGTCCGCCCCACCTTTTCTTCTCTGTCTGAATCATAAATGCTGCCCTCAGGGACTCTTAGCCCACAACATGAAACTGAAAAGAGCCAGTGAAGAACATGTCTCCTTCATCCAGCTTCGGCCTCTTGCCCTGGGATAACCATGTCTTTAAGGCCAAGAGATACCGTTGGACTATTTCGCTTTTCTTCGGCCATGGGATCACCTTCCCAAGTGATGAAATTCAGGCCTGAGAAGGAGTACACCACATAACAATGAATGAGTCACAGGCTGCCAGCAATAACACCCTTCATTAAATCATGTATTCCTTTTCTTCAGCTGACAACGGCCATGTGGGCACCTCGGGGAATGAATGAATGACCCTATGGGTCATCACAAATGAATGGAAATGAATAGAAGAAGGTCATAAGACTGTGTACACGGCATACGGCCTCGCTGGAACCTGTTCGACACAAAAGTGAGACTTCTGTACTCAGTCTGGCTTCTTAGAGGCTAAAAGTTCCATTCAATACCTGTTGATATCCAAAGGGCTACATGTATTTGATGAATGCCTTACAATTCAGATGTGCTCGGAGTAGCAGACCTGTCTCAATGCTGCAATGCATCTCCGAGGAGTTTGATAATAAAGCTACACAGGAATCTTTGATGCTATCAGGACTACACAATACCTCATATTTTCACGTTTGCTCTGATACACATCGTCCCCCATGATGCCAAACATATCACAATTCATCTTTTGTGTTTCAATACTACAATGTAGCACATCGCTATCTTCATCAGTTTAATAGCAAAATCCACCCTGTTATGTATTCCAAGCTGCAGGCTATTTATCCAACATTTACCTCAAACAGCTAGATTTTCAGCAAGACCAGTGCACCAATTCATGGGTACAAATGCTCTAAAATGAGGATTGTACTCTGATAATTGCCCGAGCTATTATAAACCAACAATGGCAACTGATTTACTCAAAGTAAATTGGATTCTGTGCCAATGGAAATATATCGCTACCAGGATGAAGGCCTACAGCATTGTCTACCACATCTTTTATGCATCATTTTGTTTATAATCTACCACATAAAAGGCTAATCTCCAGATGGAAAAAAAAACCAAACTTTTGCAAGTTCAGGTAACAAGCTAGAGATCAAATTATCAGATGATGAAGGGAAAAAGGAAGTTCAGATAAAACTTGGAATTTTTATAAATTCTACTCAGAAAAACCAGTTGTTTCTTTCTAGCATGTTTGAATTCCATTTCGTTCAAGGATAGAGAATTGCTTCTGCAGAGGTTTGTTATTTGTAACATTAAAAAAAAATTTTTGGCCTTGTAATACACGCAGACAGAATGATCGCAAACATGCATTCAACTTCTCAAACTCCACTTTAGATTTGACGCCCTTTGTAAAGGGGGACGCTCTTGACGTCAGAAATGAGGCCAAGGGTCAAAATATCCTCACAAGACAGAAAGTGTGCAAACACATGTTACATACACACACACATACACACACACACACACACACACACACACACACACACACACCAAAAAAACAAACAAATAAACCCCAACAATTATTTCCTTAAACATTAAAACAGATAACAATGACACCTTATCTAACCCATGAGTTTTAATGGCATCAAGTTCACTACAGGTTATCGTCCTAACAATTCCTATACCCACCTCACCACAAAGACACACAAACACACACACACACACACACGATTAGGTGATATATGCAAGGTGTGATCTTTGAGTACTGTTTACTTTGTGATAGTTGCCTAAAACCCTTTTTTTTGTGAGCAGTGTTAATCAAATTGCTTATCAACAAAGGTGTGTTAACTCATATTCATCTATCCACCAAAGCAGACTATCAAAATTGCATTATGCAGTTGCTCAATACCAGGAGTGGCTCAGTGGCCCTGGGTCACAAAATATCAATGTCGGGCCATCAAATTTTAGAAAAAGGTTATCTTTTGGTGGCCTTGATCAGGCACTTGAGATTCAAGATGGATTGTTATGTTTCCATTTATATCAGGCCACTACATTTTTTCAGATTTATCAAATTTAAATAAATATCAGATTTAAATATTTTAGAGGTCACCAGAGAAAAAGGTTAGCTTCGAGCCCTGACGACTCCTGTCAGGTCAAACTATGCAGTAGTTTTTTCCTTCACAGTTTTCCTATAGTATTAGGGAAAAATACATCCCTCTGTTATACAACATAAATACATGTATGACTGCCGTGCTTGAAACCTGATTAATGTTATGCTAAAACAAGTACTGTAACCTCCCTGTAAGCAGCACACATGCATTCCGCTTTGCAATTTTATAAGCAGATTATACGAAGGTCAGGCATCCAATATGGCCTCCATCCTTGAGTACAGGCCTGACGAAAATCAATTCCTAAAGCTTGTTTTCACATGCTTTCTCATGGGTGGCCATGTTTTACCTGACGTTCTAGAACTACTTCAGAGCCAAGTCCCCATCAATCACAGTCAATAACAACCCTACTCCAAGAACTCCAACATATATGATAAGTGTACGCTTCCGATATGTACGGGCACCTGATTTATCTTCAACATGATCACCAGGAGAATGCCATCTGTAAATGCCAAATACTTACAGTTTTGTAGGACATGCAAAAATCGCTCCAAACTGACACTGGGAGCACAGGAATACCAAGTTTAATCTCATTAATTATTTGTATTGAAAGTGATTTTTATACTCCAGCACGCTTCTCCATACTCTATGTTTATATTTTCTATGTACATCCCACCTATAAAAAGATACATCTAATTCTCTTTCATGAACCTGCCCTTCCACTGTATGAGTTTTGTTTTTTGCTGGTTGGTTGGTTTGTTGGTTTGTTTCGTTTGTATGTATCCATCACAGAAACACACCAAGGATGTTTAGGCCCACAGGCACAAATCATGGGATTTGGATGGTGATGATCACCTACAGTGATTTTAATGGCCCCATTCTATACCAACCCCTAACAGGATCTTCCGAGTGAACAGATTAATAAGGCTCATCCTATGCATTGCTTGGGCTCACTGGCCTTGCCTTTGTTGACAAGGTGTTCAACAGGAAGCAAGCTCGTTTGCTCTGAGACAAAAACTGAACAAATATGAGTTTCCTGCCAATGAGAAACAAGGGCTATATGGGAGCAGGAAGGGACAAATAATTTAGAAACAAATGTAGAAAATTCCTTTCATGCAGCATTGCATGCCTGACAGGAAACTCGGAATACACTGTGTTCAAATAACACCAGGGATGCCAACCTTGTAATCAGTACTGCGGTATTCTGAAGGGCTGAAAAAGCATATTCTTGGTGGAAAAACAGTAATTAACTTTTCTGCAATAGACAATGGTGTTAATGTTATTTTGGGGAAAATAGTAGTTTCCATGATACCTGCAGTATTTTGGCAATAAATAAAATACTGCCAAAAAAAAAAAAAAAAGAATAAAAGTTGGCATCTTTGCAGCATCCACCCTACACTGAAGAACTTTACCCTGGATTCACTTTGTGCTGTACTTGTTGCCTTTTTTTTTCATCTTTCATTCATATATAGTATTTACACTCTTCTTTTCAAATCTATAGGCTCTCTTAGAAGCCATTCAAAGCATATTGAGGGTATATAATTAGGTTCCAAATAATAACAGAGCTAAAGTTAACAAAAATAAATAAGACTTTTTAAAAAAAAAGTTTTATAGGTGAACTCTAAGAAAAAAAGATATAATGGCATTTGTATTGCAACATACAAAATTTAAATTATGGCTCTGCCTGCATACAGCATCTGATACCATGCATATAATGAAATTTGACTGTTTTAGCCATTTGACAAAACACTCTTCCATTAAATATTTTTTAAATAAAAGTACGAAAGAAGCTTGTTAAAAGTCTCAGGCTAGTACTTCTCTGAAGAACCAAACATTATTTTACTCTACAGTTGTAATCTCCCATATGGTGGCACTGTGATTTAAACATCAAACTCTACAGTCAACTCTTCCTGGGTTGTGCCTCATGGAGAAATATACTGTAAGCACAGGCATTTCTTCACTTCTATGCAGCATAAGCTATACTGTGCTTCCTAGAACTTTGCTCAGTAAAATCAAGCATGCAACAGGCTGCGAGGGGGAGGCAAAATAGGAGGGGGGCCCAAGACTGCACCAATGTTTCGTTGCTACGACTCATTAATTTTCCCTGGCGCCAGACAAAGTGGAGGGCAATACCAACTATTTATGATGCCTCACTCCAGCATAGATGCCCCTGGAACTGAGTGGCAAAGAGCTTTAAAGAGGGTAGCTTGGGAGGGGGAAAACAAGTAAGCATCCATCTCAAGTACTCCCAAGGTAGTTGTTTATCCTGTATTCCAGAAACTAATAGTATTTTATAAGCAAGATTCTTCAATCATGTGCAAAATCCCAGTTTGATTTTCTCGCTCTCTTCATATTTATATATTGGGGTGGGGGGGGGGGGGGAAGTGGGGTACTTGTCCAATAATGAAAGCAAGAAAACATCTGTAAGAAATATCATTGTTTAGGCACATCATGAACATTACTGTCTTCCAAATACTATAAAGAGAAAAATAGTCCATGATACAACAAGATGAAGCCATGAATTCAGTGTATGCAACATTTAGTTTTGGTTTTGATAGAGGACTGAAGAAAATTGGATTCATTACATATCAAACAATAACTTTTTCTCCCCTTTTCTCCCTGTAGTGTGAGTTGTGGGCAAGACAAGATTATGACGTGTTTGCTTTGGGTAATGGGCACGGAGTTTGTTATTTTTTTGAGAGAAATGTAGGAATTGAACCATACAACCATGGCAAGAGTAGTAAACAGTTCTAAAAGCATCCAGACTTTGATCTCTGATTGTGTGCAAGACATGGCAAACATGGCTATCTAACTTAAATATACATGGAGCTCTTGGACAAATACACGTTGGGGCTGTTTGCAAACCCGCCAAAATGTTATTTCTCACACATCTTGCCCACTATAAGTTCTGGAAATGCATACTGCGATGCCGGATCGGACCAATGAGGGGACGTTTCTCGCTTTCAAAGGCTCAACCTGGCTTTCTATGTTTGATCTGGACCTCTGCTGGTACAGACTAGACAGGTGGTGATACTGTTACCGCCTGTGCTGGATGAGAGCAGCTGATTTTACAATCACCCCCTCGTTGACTGGCAATTAATCCTATGCTAATTTCTCTCCCATTAGATGTGACAGCTATTGCAGACAAAGGGTTAAACAGCAAGGTTCCCCTCTTGACTCATACTGCAGCTAAAGTGCTTTTACCACTTCCACAGCTGGGGCTGTAACCAACAGAAAAATGGTGACTGACAGTGACTAAAAAAACAGAAAAAACTTGGGTTTTTATTTTCACATGATCTGGGGCATAAATGAGAGTAGTGAGTAATGAGCATCATGGTACTGGGTGAAGAAAACTGACAAAAAAAGGGCAATTCCAGGATGAATGTAATTTGTACAGTTCCACGGGATATGACAACTGGACAGATGTACTCTCATTAAGTGATGAGCAATAGATGAATACAAAAAAACATTAAAGCAGCCTGTGTTTGTTTTAGTATTGCTTACTATCACAAGGCTCATGGATGAAGGACATTAGACAGGAGAAATGAATGGAGTCAAAGCTATGAATAAATTGCTTATGACTTTCTATTCATCTTTTCCACTTGACCTGTAAAGCATTGAATGTATGGGTGACATTACTTCTTTTATTGCACCCTACTGTTATCGGGGCAATAAGTAGTAGATGAAATCTGATTTCTAGGGCCTGCACCCTCTGTATGGTACCACAGCACTGCTAGGGAAAAGGAGAACTCCAATCCACACCCGTTTTAAAGACCCAGTAACGTAGAGATACCATGCAATAGGAAAGCTTGCCTGACTCGGATATATATTCGGGAATGCCCAAAATGAATCATGTCCAGCTATTTTCACTGATCTCTATGTAAGTACACACACAGCCAGAGAATTATGACTGGAGACACACATTTAACTGATGAGCGTACACTTTGACGCATGTATTTGCCGATGGGCAATTCTATTCTGGCAGGCCTGCGTTATTTGTGGTTTTTTAATGTACCCAGGTGAGCAGCGAATGAAGATTGATTCAATGTGGCCACCATTCTCTCCCCACCCTACTGGATCTTTAAATATCATGCCACAGATATGATGAGGTAAGATTTAATGTCTCCTTACTTTGAGCTGGCTTTCGATAATGGCTTCTAGTTCTTCCCGGAACGCCTGGCTGTTCAAGATGAGGGATACTCGCTTGTTTCTGTCCATCTCCTTGATGTCGTTCTTGATGTGGGCTGGTCTCTGCATCTGGCGCTGGAGCTCGGGATCGTCCAGGTCTATGTCGTCGATCTCGCGGTGCCGCGTCGTCTTGCCGTTCATGGCAGGACTCTGCGGCGAGTCCTGCACTTCATTGGGTAATGTGTCGGCCATCTTGGATCTGTCAAAGTTGCTATTTATGTTTGTGTATGTTTGTGTCTGTCTGTCTGTGCAAGTCTGGTCAGTCTACAGCTTAGCTATCAATCTGTTGAGAACAAGGCAAGACATAACCGCACATTAAAGATGAATACATGACAATGCACAAACTTCTAAACTATAGAAACATTTGAACAAGGTTAACAACATCTTCATGATGTTTTATAATTTACAATATGTTATCATTCCATCATGCAAAATTCACAGCTTACTGAGTACACGGTCATTTTCTTCCATAGGTCTACACCTGCAATTATCACCTTTATCATTAATATCACAACTTTCATCACCATCATCACCATCATCACCACCATCAACATCATCACCATCATCATAAATAGATTCCTATTGTAAAAGCTCATGTCTTCCACACAGTAAGAATGCCCTTGTCCTTTGCTTAGTTGTCCCTTTGACCTCTGACAAAAAATAGAAGTATAACAAAACCCAGAAGACCCTGGAAGGATAACCAGTTAGTGTTACTGCCATATCCAGACTCAAAGATAAACATGGAATGATATGATATGCAGACCTGTGGGAAAAAAAAACAACAACAACAACAAAGTTTCAGGGTACAGGTAAGACACCTGCTCTCTATAAATACTACAGAATTTACTTCCTGCCCAAAAATTGCATATCACAGACTTGACAAAAGGATGATATAGCATCAAATGTCACTGTACTTTTTAAGCCCATCTATGAATCCTATCCTTGCACTGAATGAACTCCTCCTCATCCTTCTCCTCCTCCTCTCTCTTTCTACATCCCGACCCCATCTACATAAAACACATATCTCCAAGTTTCTGACTGGATCTATGTTCAGCAGTACCTCAATAATTCAGCATTCCCTCAGCTAATGCCTTTCCCATACTATAGAGGGTGCTGCTGCTCCTCATCGTCACATAGGAAGCATGGAAAATGGGAAAGCGCTGTCGAGTGCAGACTTTGAGTGATGTGGACATGTTCAAGGAGAGAGTCATCCACCAATCCAGCAAAAGTGATCTCGCTATCCCAGCAGTCTGTGGGCCTCATGACCTTTACTCTTTCCATCCCCCCCCCCCCCCTCTCTCTCTCCTCCCTTTCCCTGGATGAGGAGACTACTTGATAACATCTAACCCTGGAAAGTATCCTGGGATTCAGCCATTCACCGTCCCAGTGGCTGGTTGCCATGGTAGCTCCTCAATCACCTTCAGTGTCATCACCACTTCATCAAGAGACATGATCTTTGTCAGGACCAAAAGACCAGGCCAATCTGCAGTGATGTTTATGGGAGCGTGTCCTACTCTTGAGTGGGTCCCGTCCATTTACTTCTAATTGATGCATTTTACTAAAATGAGTACCGGTATGACTCCAAGGGGACAAGTGGATGGCAATCTTTCTATTGCTGCCATGAGACACAAAAGTGGCTCCAAGTTCTGTACCCATTATGGGAGGGTTGATATGAGATAAATGATAAGTTGGTGCATGCTGTTTCACATTGATACGTAAAGCAAACTCGAATAAGGCTCCAACACACACAAACAGCCTTCCAACATTTAATGCAGCAGTTGTATTATACATCCTTTCATTGCACAAAGGTGTTTATCAGCATTGATACTGAATGACAAGATATGTCTTATTTAACAGCTTACCAAGGAAAAGAAACATTTGGGAGTTTTTTGCATCTCTGTCACACTTTAATCTTTTGGGATTAACCTCAGTCTTTAAAAACTTTATAATCTTGGGAGTTGTTTTCTCTCACTGTACGTACAAATGTAGCACACGTTTCGATGTGTTACTATTGCTCACACACATTCCTCTATCACTGGCAACAGAAACAGTTTTGGCATTTGAAAGAAGTCTACATTGCTAGAATACACAGTAAAGTCATTCTGCCCATCTACATGTAACAGCTGCTTTCCTCGTCACACTTCAGTTTCAAACATTATGGGGGCTTACACAAGTGTTTTGTATTTAGCATTTGTTGAAGTGACATAAACGAATGCACTGTATGTTGGTGGGTCACACACAACTGTATATCAAGAGGTGACAAAAACTAAACATTTTGGGGGTTTATTGGGGACAAGGATATGATAGTTAAAGTGAAGTATTATGTTCTGGACCATTGTGTGTACATCTACATGTAGCTTACAAATGTACAGGGATCACCTTGATTTACTTCAACGACCTATGGGTAGTATGCATCAGTATTCATCAAAACCATGTAAAACATCTTGGAGAATGTCCTATAAAACCATAAGTCTTCATGTGCATGAATTTCTTCTTTTTTTTTTTTAATTTCACAAGGAAATTTTTACGTATAATGCATTGTATAGTTCAACAAATCCTTGTATTACTGGTACATAATTACCGTACTCGTGATCATTCATGGTCAGCAAATCGCAAGTTTCATGCCACAAAGGAGGCCGTCGCCTCCAATTCGTAAAAAGTTTCATGCCGAGCATGTATACATGTTCTGATTTTACAGTATACAAATTTACAAATTCACTTCATCAAATACACTGTAAGTCATATTTTAAAGATAAAAATTATACATTGATCAACAATTATAATAGTAACATATCATAAAATTGTCTTACTTTATTACATTACATTTTAACAGACACAGAACAAAAAATACATAATTTTCAGGCAAAAGCAATACACCAATTTTGAAATCAATTTGTTTTAGTTTAGACAGCATGAGAATTTAAATTTCATCTGGAAAAGATGCCTGTGCTAACATACCATTGGAAATACTGGTGCAATGAACACAATACAAGCACTGAAAAAATCTCAATGCTGTGGGAGAACTTACACTAGAATCTTTCTTGGGAAATGCCATCAGATTTTTCACTGTGCACCATACCACATTAGATTAATAGCAATGAAGTGGGGAAACAGCAGTATTTGTGTTTGTCATTAGCCTGATAAGTTCTACAGTCCTTGGACCTATGCAACCAGATTACAACACATGCAACAACCTGCATATCAGTAAAATTGGCAGCAAGAGATAAATGTCTGCATACCAGGTGCACAAATCTTATTAAGAGGACAACAAACCCTAATGATCTCCCAACAGAGCTTGCAAGTTGGACCATTACGGCTCTCAAATGTTGGCTGACGTACTAAACATTTTATGCTTTTATCGGCTCTCTTTTGGTGCAGAGTTAAAGGGATGGTACAGTATTGGTGGAGATGAGAATTGAGCTTTTAATTTTTTTGCGAGATACCAAGAAAATACTTATGAAATAGTATAGAGCATGCCATTTTAAGAGGAATTCAAAGTTTATTAGATGAAAATCAGGTTTGGAATGACTGAAACAGCCAAAAGCAATGTAAAACAACGCGATTGTAATAAATTGTGGGTCCCACACTTTATTAGTATCGCTCTGTTTTGGATATCTCAGCCATTTCAAAACCAATTTTCATCAAATAAACGTTGAATTCTTCATGGAATTACATGCTCTTTCATATGTCATAAGAGGTTTCTCATTATTTCACCCATAAAAAATGTTAGAAACCTGAAATTAGGTATCAACAAACTATACAATCTCTTTAAGGTTTCCAAACAACTTTGACAGAGTTTTGGGCAGTTGATTATGCAAAGCAAGTTTGATTATAGGGTTAGTAATGGGTTTCTGAAATGCTTAAGTGCCAATGCAAATTTTCTGTAGAGTTGAAAGACAAAGTCGTTTTGAAATACATAATACGTTGTAACTATGACCTGCCCACACCAACCACTGCAGAGTACTCATCTTCGCTCCTCAGTCAAACTGTGCAATGGAGCTGTGCAGTGACAAGCCTTCTCAATCAACTCACGACAGAGTTGATAAACGCAACAACTCCAGAAACGCAATCTGAAAGGCGTTTGCAAACGCATTTTGATAGTGAGTATTTAAATGCCTTTCAAACATAGGAATAGTTGATAAACGCAGCTATTATTTCTCAATGGTTACATCAACTGAAGGTCAGTATCAACCACACAGGGATGCCTATCACCACAGCTCTGACTCTAAGCTTTGATAATTTCTCCTGAAGATTGCAAACAAACCAGAATGAATTCAACAATACAAAAACAAACAGACATCTCAGACTCTGAAAGTTCAATGCAGAGAAGGTTCTGTCAACAGAGATGTAGAGGCATTACAGCTAACACTACGAACACAAATATACCATGCACACCCAAAGAACAAAAAAACAGCAAGAACTCACGAACCACAGGGGAGGTATGGTTTATCTTAAAAAAAAAAAAAAAAAAAAAAAATTACCTCCAACTTTCTATATAGTTATATTTGGAATACACATAGCTTTTATACTGGCAACAAAGTTTCCTTTAATTGACCAAACTTTGTAGATGAATTCTATGTCCTTTAAATATTTATAGTACACACATAAACTCACCCAATATGCAACATTTAGGCCTACTGTAAAACTAGATATCTCACGTGCACAAAATTTTCGTGAATTTCGCGCAGAGCCAAGATTTGAGAAATTGAAATACACACAAAAGCTCTTGTCCACACTATCATACTTTGAATACCTGTGGCAACTCAGAAAAATTTCAAGCCGCCAAAAAGGTCGTTGGCTCCAATTTGAAAATTTAATGCCACAAATATTTCTGGTTTTTCAGTACTTTATGTGCAGACTATTTTCAGGAATCAAAATTTGCATGACATTTTTGTTACTTAGTTAAATCAACAATTGAGGGCCATAGTGACGAGGGGAAAAAAGGTATAATATCCCTTTTCAAAAGGCAGAGTCAGCAATTTTTGTACCTTGGAGACATTGCATTAGTGTTTGTATGAGAGACACTAAACATATTGTTTTGGCAGGTTATTAACTTTAAAATACAAATATCAGTTGACTCAGGAAATTCACAAAAAATAAAGCAGAGTTGAATACATGGTGTATTTATATGTCTTTTTCCACATACCCTCCTTGGTCTTAAAGGAACTGCACAGTACTGGTTGAGGTGGGGATTCATGTTTTGAACATTCCTAAGTGAGATAATGAAAAGCCTCTTATGAAATATGAAAGAGCATGTAATTTTAAGAAGAATTCAACGTTTATTTTATGAAAATTGGTTTTCAAATGGCTGAGATATCCAAAAAAGTGCTAATAATAAAGGGCGACATGCCACAACTTTATTAGGATCTCTTTGTTTCACCTTGTTTTTGGATATCTCAGCCATTTCAAAACCGATTTTCATCGAATAAACTTTTGATACCCCTTAGAACTGCATGCTCTTTGACATCTCATAGAGTGGTTTCTGAATATCTCGCAAAACGTTAAAAGCTAAATCCTCACCTCGACCAGAACTGTACACACCCTTTAACTCTGGGGTCAGCCTACAGCCATGAGTACACTACAAACTAGCCCTATGGGGGATTTGGGAATACTCTAGCAAGCTCAGTACAAGTGGCATCTATGAATACAGGGAACCAGTGGGGGAATCCCCTATATTGAGTAATAGTGCAATGAGGTCTTAAGAGTTATCACAATGAAGGCAAACTTGAATTTAAAATGCTGTGCTGCTCTGACATTAGTTGTATGAGTATTTCAACAAGACATGCTTTTGGATGAACCAAGGTTTTAGGTCACCACAAAGTTATACATGAAATAAAATTCCATTCACTTTTTGTTCTTTCTGAAAGTATTTTACAGGCTTATAGAATTCGCATATGCAACACATTACATGTTACAGAAACATCAGCGCACTGCTTCAAAACATGGAACTGGTACACTGTATTTCAGTTGAAATTCCTCCTTCCCATTAACATCCTAAGGGGGAGGGATTACTTTCTACAGCTTACTGAACCTCTCAGTCTTCCAAAAAGTATACATCTTATGAGATATCAAAGTTCAGAAAGCTACTTATGGTTGTTCACAGTGCACAAAAATGAACTAAAGTAAAAACACATGCAAATGGGCAGGCTTTCTTCATGTCTCTTATGAGACTAAAGAAGTAAAAAAAGATGTTTAAACATGTATACACAATAACTTCATTATGAAAACATTGGTGTATAAAATTGTAACTCCACATAGAAAACAACAATAGTCTTTCACATTCTTGTCATGAAAATTGATCACAAACATATCACAGAGCAAGTTTTTGTGTCAACATGAACATCCCAGAGTATGACATTCTGTCTCGATGAAGTCAGCATTTAAATAGGCTATTATTAGAGTCTTGCTTTTCTTGTCAGCTGACCCTTTGATGAACTCTTTTGTACACCAAGACCGTTCAATGAACACTAATTATTCCAACTACAATTCAGCCTATCAATGAATGCAACAGTCTCCAAACTCTTTCTCTGCACAACTGCAACTACAATATACATGTAACATTTATGCTTATGACTACATTCATTCTCATATCAAACACAGAATGATGCTCATTCATAAAGTTCTTTCACAGCCCTGTATATTGGGACAATATCTGGAGTCATGTTGATCAAATTTTCTTTTAGAATATACATCATGTATGACTCTTGCAAAAATTTTACATGTTATTTCTTACATTGTGCAGACCAAAAAAATTTCATCCAAAAACGTCTAACCATGCTAAAAAATAAAAAAAAGAAAAGAAAAGAAATATGGGTACATAGAACATAGGAGTGCTATTTTTTTCCCAGGCTACCCAATCACTCTCCTTCCCTACCCCCCTTCCATTAATGAATTAATACATTAACTGAAATAGTTTGTTTCACAGAAACTTGTCCTCCCCATAAACTTTCTGTGGCAGTGCAGAATTTCTATGACCATTCGTTTCACATACTCACAGCCATACTGACTGACAACTTACTCACAGTCACATAACTGGGTCTCCTCCAACACGCGACAAATTAGAATAAAAGCTTCCAATATGTCCCCACTTCCTCCCCGCATCCACTCACACCGATCACTCAATGCGCCTCACAGACGCAACGGAATGATTCATCCGAAAAATTATGCTCTGCGACGTGATCCACCACCGAACGGCAAATACCCACTCCACGCAGGCTGCCCCAAACTTGCGACTTCTCATCAGCAGTATACCTTTGAGCAGAAGGCAAGTGATACATGGTTCGGTATTGGGTTACAATCTGCTTTAACATTAAAAAGAAACAACCCTACTCCAGAGGATGGAAGTGATGCACTCCCTGTCCCCACGGCGATGACGCATCGCTGACATCTTCCACCTGATAAAATCTGCACATTTTTGGAGTAAGGTACACTGCATTAGCCTTCCACTTGACACACCAACCTCTCTCCCTCTCTTCCTCTCTCTCTCCCTCTCTTTTGCTCTCTCTCTCTCTCTCTCTCTCTCTGTCAGAGAGCCCTGTTCTGTCAGTCACCTACAGGGCCTAAGTAATTGAGTGAAGTCTACCAGTCTAAATACACAAAGTCCAGTGCTAGGTTTGCTCCTGAGGGCATCATAGTTTAACTTAAAGGAATAATCATGCTGTTTAAGTATGCTTAACCATCGTCAACCCTGCTACAAGTATGTGCATGGGTCAAACACCATTAGTGCTGCATTTTAAAAGCAAAAGCAATTTGCCAAGATGAAGACCACGCAGCAAAACCCACATGAAATAAAATCCTGAACGTCTGAAGTGGTAAAGTTAATTTTAGTCCAACAGAAAAAAAAAAAAGCACAGACAATTGCATATATTTTTATGTTCAGACTTTACTTTACAGGACAAGAAAATTCACACAAATGTTATTTTGATTCATAACCGGAATTGTTACAACATCCTACTGTCAATGTAGAATGCGATGTAAGCCTATACAAGATCCCCAAATAACATTTGAATCATCGAGGGTGATCAATGTAGTAAAATCATTCAGACCCTGACACAAATTTGTATTTCTTAAATTACAAAGATTTTCATACAAAAATGCCCAGAGTTATGTGATAAAAGTTCAGCTACATATGCACTGGGGAAAAAAGAGGAAAAAGTACAGGTATACTGTTGTACGTACATGTAGGCCTATTACAAATACTTGTAATCACAAATGAATTTTAAATGAATCAACAATTGACTACATATTCTGGGACTCCTCTCAAGAATAAAAAAAAAATAATAAAAACTTTAGCTAAGGATAACTATGAGAAGATACACACTGTATTCATATCATCTCAAATCTAGAAGCACATTTCTCTGTTACAAATATCATTTAGAAATTGAATTTGTAAGTATCAAACAATACGTACTTGCCAAATGTTACCACATCAGCAAGAAAAAAACAAATAAAAAATCAAACAGAGAAAGAAACATCTTTTCTCAGGCCCTACTGAACTGACACTGTAGGCCTACATTCTTAAATGCAAACGACACAGCTATCAACATGTATACTCAATCAATTACTATGTGGACAAAACTATAGTACATGCGCGGCACAGCTCGCCGCTCATATTCAGCCATGCCCTGTGAACACAGACACATGGTGCTACTGTTCCATCTCGCCTGCATAGACACTACGAAGAACATGCAAGTACAGCATCTGCTGAGCAAACCATCCAATCGGAAATAAATGCCAACTCCTGCATTTCCCCCTATACATGATGCACATACCTGGAGTTTAGTGCCAATATATATCCACTCCAGTTGTATCAGGGCTCTCGCTATAAATACATTACAGCAGTGGAGATCGGAGGCAGCATGTGTGTATATCCAACGAGATAAATTCCAGAAGGGCTCAAGCGGAGTGAGCAGGGCAGAGCTAGTATGGAAAAGAGGGCAACCCAGTGGAAAAGAGACGGGAAGAGAGAGAACTGTAGAATGCAGGCAGGGCCAGGCTGAGATTCACCAACAGTCAAGCTCAAAGTTCAATGTCGATCCTCCACTACAAATGAGCCGAGTGGGTGTAATGCTCCAATGGCGCAAAAATGAAGCAATGGGGTGGGGGGGGGGGGGAGGGGGTGGAGAACAAGAGAAGCTAGACTCAAAGTACAGTCTCCTCAGTGATACTTCCTTCAAACAGGATGTGCAATTACAACAGAGGCTGACAGTTGGGATGAATCAAGCGTCTGGCCGAAAAGACAAAGACTTGCTAATGAGTTAGTTCCTTGCCCTCACACTCGTCACACCACTGAAATTGAATTGTGACCCACGTGGGCTTAGCTGTACTATGCACGCGCATACTATGCATCCCACATAACACATCACCACGAGGGGGCAAAAGTGTACCCCGCAATCATTAATATTTCCCAGGGATTGGGACACGCACAATGTGACTGCACAAAAGAAATTCAAAGCGAGTGACCCCACCACCCCCCCCCCCCAAAAAAAAAAAATCCATTCAGAAAAACATTTTCTCTCGTCTGGAGGGGATCGATACTAATGTCTTTGTCTGTGAGTTCAAGATCTTTTGTGTGCAGACTCTGCTCTAAGGGGGAAAAGGAAAGGGGTCGGGGCCTGGTTATTATGCAGCTAATACCATGCCTGCTTACAGCAGCATAGGAAAAGATCCGTTACTGACGCCAGGTCTATTGATTCATGGCATGCGGTCCAGAAGCGAGTGTCTTAGGAAACTCAATCCTTCTCTTCCTCTGGACAGACCACCAGCTAATGAGCTAGTACCACCAACACACAAGCCCTGTTTGTGATGTGTGAAGTACAACACACACAATACAGGGTATATAAATGTACCGGTATACAGAACGGATAACAACAGACATTCCCTATGTATATCACCTACAAACCTAGCTAGAGCTCCTCTCTGCATGTAATGGCAAGCACATTGTCTCATTTAATCAATGACAAAACTACTATCTGACAGTTTTTTAGGATATCTCTTTGCGCTTGCACAATGAAATGCATCTTGGTTTAATTTCCTTTTCGTAATAGGAATCGATGTTTGCGATTGTTGAATACTTTGCTGTCGCAATATCTTCCAATATCTGACATTGTACATTCGATATTGTGTTCAATCTCAAAAACACAGCATTGGGAATTTTTCTTACAGTTGTTTGGGCTTACTACTGCAAACAAACAAACACACAAAAACAACTATCAGTTAGCACATAGACAACAAACATAACTTACTTTAAGATTTGTCAGACATTTGATTTTAACAAATCAACAACAAAAAAACACTTGATGGTACAATACTGTGTGTCAGAATGTATCATGCTGCGTTGTTTTGATCATAACGTCAAATTAAACATGGCAGTGTTGCGATTGTTCTTGTTGGTCCCATAGATAACCTCTTCGTGATTACTCATAGCCATTGTGCAAACCTGAAACATGATTTGAGGTCTTAATCTTTAATACAAAAGTGTACATGTCTACCTTTACCAAACAGACACCAATGTTTGACAACAATCATTGCGACAGGTTGGGATTAAGTGATACTGATCTTTGGCATTGATAACACAAGAGAACTTCATGGTTGTGAAGGTTACATAACAAGACATTGACACTTGAACTTTTCAGGAAGCCTTTGTACATTATTGTATGTTTGATCGCCTTCTGAAACAGAATGTATTATCATAGAAATTCTGGGGATTTGTAAAAGAAATATGTTTGGCACGAGATACAATAGGACCTATAAGGTAGATTTATTGTTGATCCGTTCACATGCAGCTTCAAAAATTGAACTACATGTGCATGGCTAGAGTAGTGACAAATCTGAAAGAATGAATGATGCGTATTTGTAAATTTTGATAAAGCAGTATACAGGCTGTATGTCATGCTTGAAATTAAAAGAGATTATCCAGTTTATTGGGTTTTTTTTTTTCCTGGTTGTGCTTGTGAGAGTAACTATTAGATAGTGTTGGTACAAAATGAATGCAACTGTATATTTCAGCAGAACATCATTAATACTGTCAAACTTTCTATTTAAAGTACAACTCTCAATGTTCCAAATAAAGTGGAAACAAACATTCTAAGACAAAGAAAAAAAATACTACAATGAATGCAACACACACACAAACATACAAAATCTATGATTGTTTGAAGGGAACAAGGAAATTATATTTGATACATTCATCCAATAGGTGGTCATGTTTGACTTTTTCTTTCTTTGAGTGCTCACCTTTAGACTTATCCCTGTCATCTTTTGATAGGCAAACATTGGATTAATAAATAATCCGGCACCACCGAGTTGTAAAGGCAAGTGTCAATATTCTTTCTATGGCTTCACTGGTATGGGATGGACTCGTTTCCGGAGAGAGGTGTACATAAAGCACTCCCGTGTGAAAACAAACCCTGACAACACCACAGAGTAAGGTGATAGTATCAAAGTTCAGGAAAACAGCACCTCTTGAATCGTATCTTGCCTAACGATATTGATTTGATTTAAATTGCTACCCCCACACCTGCCAATAACGGATATCTCTACAGCGACTTGAAGGGCTGTCTCAAAACAAATTGGTATCAATTTCAAAGTTATGTCTGGTTCAGTTTCATTTTTCCTCCACAGTGGACAAGACATGGTCTCATTAACCATTACAAAAGATGATCTACAGCAAAGAGTCATGAAAGAGATCAAAAAATATTCATAAGCAATCCAGGCAAAGTGTTTTACAAACACTGCTAAATTTGTTTCTATTTTTCCCTTTCTGAAGCAGGACCTTAGCTTCTTTTACTGGTGTTTTTAGATTTTTTCTAGACACTAAATGTGACACAAGAAATGTTTGTGTGCATTTTAATTTCGCAAATTTTTATGAGAGTCAAGATTCATGAAATAAAATTGCAAATGAAAGTTCTTGTCTACACTCTATTGGATGCTAGTGGCAATTCACAAAAATTTAATGCTGAAATAATGCCTCCGGCACCCTTCAGGTGGAAGGCATAAAAAAGGCCATTGGCTCAAGTTCGCAAAAATTTCATGCCGCAAAAATTACATGCTGCAAAAATTTCATGCTGCAAGAATTTCATGCTGCAAGAATTTCATGCCACAAGAATTTCATGCCGCAAAAATATCATGCTTTACAGTATGCTAGTTACTATGTACGGATATCAGGTACCTTGCCGCTGCAAAGATGGGAGTTGCATGGTCTGAAAATGATAGCAGACAACAGGTGGCACTGCTGAATGCACCACCCTGACAAACTTTCTTCACAAAAAATAACCAATGTATTGATTTTGCGAGCTAAAATACCCTTTATGTGACCTGTTTTGTGGACCATTACGTGCACCCTTTGAAGCTTGAGACAAATGAAAAGAGTAAAAAAAAAAAAAAAAAAATGTCAATCAGGCTGCAACAGAGAATATTGATTTCTGTCTTCACAAGACTTCTTCGAACAGCATCAGTGTCTTCATGCATGTGGTACAGCAAACATACCTGCACCGCTTTCACAGTGCAATGCATGAGCATGTTTAGCCTCGGTTCAAGACTGCTATGTGCAATATTGTTTTTCCATTTCATTTATTATCATCTCATATTCCATTTCATTCCCATATCATTCAATATACTTTCATAGATCGAATATCTTCACCTGTGGAAAGAACTTAAGATTTCACTATCATAAACTACATTGTACTCCTCCTTTTTGTTTGCTTTTTCAGTTTTTGTTTTTGTTTTTGTTTTTACATTGCAGAATATAATAAGAGAAAGACTGAATCAAGGCTAACATCAGAAGTTTATCAAGTGGCCTGTGTTTTGATGAGTATGTCATCTTCTGTCAGCTCAGTGTACGAGGTTACAACAGGTTCAATAGAAACAGACTTATCAATGCGTGGTCACGAGTCTCATATTTTGAACATTTGGTGTTTGATGCAAACATCTTTTTGTGCCCTATTTTTTGTAGTACATAAAATCATGTACAGTGTAAAAGCTAATATTAAAGAGACTTTATATTTTTTCTCTCTCCCTCTTGAAAATGAAATAAAGCAAAACACATCCATCTCTGCCCTAAAGAAACTGTTTTTGTCAAAAAGTAGTTTGGGTAGGTCAGTACACTTTGGTTAATGCAATAAGATATTATTCTGCATCTATAAGGTCTTGTCATTCTACTGTAATCTTGCCAGAAATCAAGATACTATTGTTCAAGTCATTTGAAGAGCTCCTAATGGGCAATGATTAGAAGAGAGAAGCTACAATTGTATTTCAAGGACATTTTCTTGAAGTTGGGCCTGAAGAAGTGGAACCATGCTTGATAATAAGACCCACCTCCATGTACACATCCTACCATCAATACCAAATCGAACTGAGTATCTACATCCCCACAAATTAAAGACTTCACTCTGACACAGATACAAATTGAATAAATTGTTATACATGTAGCACCTACAATCCTACAGAGCTGAGAGCTGGTGCTAAATGTCTAATTTGCTTAGGAGGGCTTGCTGAGACCGGTTTTCATCGAATGGGAGCAAAATATTGGGGCATTAATGGCCCCCGTCTCTGGTTCCGCATGAGGTATGGCATAGGCCACGCCCTGCCTTTCTACCTCACCGCAGGGAGCGTAAATCACTGTGGCAGATATTTACGACCCACCGCTGAGTGACAATTTGACTGTGGGGTCGAGTTCGCACGAGCCCCATCCATGTTACAGCGTTGGTCTAGATGGTACAGGTTTCAAGTTTAATGTTGCACCTCTTGCACTTTTTCTTTTTTTAAGCCAGTCACTGCTTATTTGTGTGATACTTTACACAGCGATTGGGTGTATATTTTCTCTCTCACTACACAATTATAAACAAACATTTTTCCTCCCTGCCATCTGTTAAGGATGATGTACATTGTATGCATACCTCTCTGAAGTACACAAGGAGCAACGAATTAGAATTCTTTCCCTGCCCACTACAACTAAAACAGAACCATGTTCCATTTATTTAATCTTTTTCATAAGTTTGTTTGGTGTCTTGTATTTTTACTTTCATTTCCTTTTTTCTTTTTGTTCTCTTCCCCTTCTTTCTTACGCTTAAATATATTGTGTTACAAATATTATGTACATTCATTATTACTATTATCATAATCATTCTGAGATCCAGCATTTGCACAGAGGGAAGTGGAATACATGGCGTAAGGTTTCAGGACAGGATCTTTATGGGGTTTTTTTTAATGTCATGTGAATAGTAAATGAAAGAATTAGAATCATTCTTTATAACACTTTTGAACTACAACATGCATCATGCCATAAATTATTTGGTCTATGAACGTAACCAAGTATCATAATTGCATTAGACATGTTTCTCACTTTGGTTGTATCCTTTTCTCATGTCAATTTACTGTGCTCTCTCCTTTATGATGTGCATTGACAGTTGTAATTTCTCAGTGTGAATAGTTTGGACACTGGAGTTGGTTCTCCCCTCAAGTGATCTGGGCCCCGTTTCAAGAAAGTTGCAATCAATAGCAAATAATTGCTAATTTTGAAACAACCATTCTGATTGGCTCAGGGTCTGCCCTATTAAGAAGACATGCATGCAACAATGATTTTGATTGGCCAGTGACAATCAGTTGCAAGTTGCGTTTAAACGCAAAGTTTCTAGCAACGGGGCCCTGGGAATACAGTTTACCCTGTCAGAATGCTATGACACATGAATTAACACCAGAAGTGCAGGGATGCATGAAGAATATTCTATTTTCAATAAAAAATACTTTAAAAAAAAATTGCTCACAGAACCTCCAGACACATGTGAAATTTATCTCGCAAATGATACTATACAAAATATAGATTGATGCATTATTATATGGTAAAAAACAATACACATTCTCATTTTAGTATTGATACATGTGTGGGATACTTTGGCAACATATGAAAGAGAATGACAAAAAAAAAATAGCACTGGGTATTCTACCAACCTATTATTTAATTCTCACCCATTTTTAATAAAATATTCTAGACTGATTGTTGGACTGCCAATTACCTCATGAGTCATCATAAACAATACTCCCTATAAAGATACTCTTTGTATATTATATCAAATATGAAAAACTAAGCTGAATATTTTGACACAAGTGGCCATGAAGTTCAATACATCCTTGTGCAAATCTAAAAGGATCCATGCTGGGATTATACAACACCACTATTAAAATAAATGTAGCCACACATTGTGATAAGTAAAAGGAATGGTGCCTGCTAAGGTCATTCCTAAAAATATTCTACAACAGGGTGCCCAAGAGGACTTCAAGCCCACTCTGAATACTTTTTGTAACAAATACTGTTCTTCTGGATGTATTTCAGAAATTATCTGAATGATCAATTGCAAAATTTCCCACATACAAGTACTAAGCAATTTCCGGTTAAACAAAACTCAGTCATTAATCAAATCCAGCACGTGGTCACATCAAATCTTACCTGAATACTGGTGCATGGGACTAACTGTACATTATCACCATGACTGCTTTCAAGATACAGGCCCTATCATAGAGCTACAACTTTGTTAGACTCAAATTACTCCAATTTGTTTGACACAATGGTCACAGGTTATCCAACTGAACTATGTCAATATCATTACATACAAATGAGCCCAACATGTGATGTTTAGGGGAAACATACATGTACCAGTACACTGTATTCTGAGAAATTATTTATAGTGGGTTTTTTTTCCAAAGCTGTTGCTTCCTGAACGTCAATTTGGGAAATCAATGAAATACCTCCAGCAACCTCGGTGAACAACATACAATTCTCTCCTGGCCTGCAAATATGTGAAACCCACCATGGATTCCTATTTCCACTTGACTAACCACTCTACCCATGTGAGACCAGTTTTTACCTATGCACGAGGCAAGTGAGTGACCCAAGCCTTTGAAAAGACAGTAAATGATCAGTGACTTTACCAGGACTCTACCACACACCTCTGTGATACTCACTGATTACATAACAACAATTCATCCACATGCAAATAACTTTAATTTCCGGCAACCTTTTACAGGATAAAATTAGTCTAGGCAAAAGCATTTAAAGAATGTCTAGGGAGCGTGCCAATTCATCCAACCAAGAGAAAATAAATCTGCGCTGGAGTATCACAGGGTAACTACGAGCCAATAACCTCCTTTACACTCTGAGACCTTAATCTATGGTAGATAAAGAAAACATGTAAAGTACTACACAAGTGTAGTGACCAACATCAATATCAATGTCCACAGAGCATGTAATTACACCTTGGGAAGGATGGCTGTGTGAACAAAGAAGGACTTAATACTGTAAAGACTGACCAACATCCTGTTATGCCATGGTGGTGGATTTTTCTTCTTTTTTTCTCCCTTTCTTTCCTTTCAACTAGTAAAGAATCTTCAAAGGTGGTATTTAAACTGATACCCTCATAGAATGGAACACCATAAGAACTGACCCACTGGGATTAAGGAGCCTGTATCAACAGGCTAGAGTCACAGGAGAGTACCCTGTGTATCTTATCATTGGAACAGTGAATAGTATTCAATGAATTAAAGTCTAGTATAGAAGTTGGTTCCCTTTGTCTACCTAGTTGAAGTCCTGACATTGACAATGCCCCATGACATGTAATCACAATAGGGGCCCAAATGTTCCTCACAGTAGTTTCACTTTCAGAAACCAAATTCTTCCAAATTGAGAAATTGGGATCAAAGTCAAATGCACGACACTCCTTTGTTCAAAGAAAAGAAAAGTGCACAAAAGCAGAGATGAACCTGAAGAAGCAACATGATACACACAATACAAGTTAAAAACAGAACGTGAGAGACATTACAAAGTTATATTCCTGTACATCTCATCCTGATTTCATTCGGCTGCCACAAATCGACAAATCCTTGTCTGCATGGCTCACTGCTACAGAGCAACAATCTGTGGGCTTAGACATCATTCTGTGTTATTATACACCATGCCACTGCATACGGGCAGGACAGGGGGTAGGATAGATTTAAAAGCCATACCATGTATGAAAATAATGTTTTGGCACTGGTAGCAAGCTTGGACACTTTTCACATCACGAAGCATATCGTGACAGTGAACCATTCTTTTGTGTCCACACACACACGAATTAAAGGTTTTAACATCACATTGCAAAAATTCATTTTCAAAAACCATTAGGCCTAATTACAGGTGTGTGCGAAGGCATGGTTAATGTTAGCCAAGCTGTAAAGCCCAGGATCTCACACACAATACCAAGGCTGTAGCTCACTTCCTTTCATTACACCATATTAATTACCTCGTCCTGCTTTAATCCATCCTCCAGAACAATTAGTAAAGCTAGTCACCACATCCATTGATGAGGAGCACAGGGCTTTATTCTCCCCCTTTCCTTTATGCTGCTTTCAATGGGAAACCAGAGGACCAACTCAGCGGTGCTAATTACCCCTGAGAAATGGCACTTTATACCCTTTTTGGAAAATCTGGACCAGCTTTCCCCATTAGTCCTGGGCCAATTCACCCTCTTGAAAGAACAAAGAAAGAACCTAGCTCCATTCACTGACTCATGGGATGTAGTAAAGTACTTTGTCACTGCGAGGAAGACACAATTGCATGTGAATGGATGGTCTTTTCACTCAAGTACTTGGGCACAGTTGGACTTCTATCTTACCATTGGAAAGAAAAGTGTACTTGGATTCTTGTGGAACAATCCTATACTCCTTTTTCTAAAGTGCAAGATACTATCAATAATGGAAAAGAAGAGAGAAAAAATATGTCTCCTTCCACTGGTTCCAGCGTCTTCCTTTGAATATGCATTGGGAGCATGCCATTATACAGACCACAGATAATTTGACAGACTATACTGATTATCAAAAACTAGAAATTCCATGAATAATCCAATTGAATCATTATGCTTTGTAGCACATTATCCTATGGCTTGAGGATGACCTGAACCCAGAGAGGGGTGAGAGAAACCTTCATGCCTGATCTATGAGAGTTAAGTCCGTAATATGCATGCAAATTGCAATATTTAAAATGTATTTCATGATGTTCTACTGATATCTGACATGGATTATGAGACAAGTTACAATCACTTCCGGCTTCATAATAGAATACAAAACTGCAGGGCATCACAACTTCCCTACACTCGATGCCACAGTGTGATCGTGATTGCAGCATGGTGTATGCTCTCAAACATTCATCCATGACAGTTTTCAAGTGAGTCATAGGCAAGGCTGATTTCCCAACTCATCTTGTCACTGCAGAAGGCCACATATGAGATTACGACATATTACCTTCTGCTTCTTGTTTTCCAAAGGCTCCTCCTTTATACTTCTTTCCTACTTTATATCACAATCAAATATAAAAAAGAAAGCAAGAAAGAAAGAAAGAAAGAAAGAGCCACATATGCCAGCAAAACACATATTGAAGTTGTAGCAGAAATAAAGGTAGAACAGGTTTTACTCCACTAAATCTCCAAAAATAACCCAACCCCAAATCTGCATCAGCCCTGCCACTTTGAGTAATTCTACACCCTATATTTTACTCTATGACTAATATGACACCAAAGGTCACGGGTCAATCATAAAGGTCGAGCAGAGCCACAAATACCATGCTAAGGAGCCTGGGAAGAAAGATTTCGGAGCTGAAGAGAGGCTCTGTCTCAGGGTTGACTTTGGATTGTGCGTGGGAAGACAAACTGGGTGTGTTTACCCCTGGACCACCAGTTGTTGGAATGGAGACAGGGAAAAGGGGCAAAAAAAAAAAAAAGAGAGAGAAAGACCAAAAGCAAGTCAAGGGGTTTCACAAGATGCACAGAAACATGAACACTTTGAAGAGAACAAGAATGATACATGAGGGTGAAAGTGGAACTGGTGTGCAGAAGGAGAAAAATGAAGACTGTTCAAAATATGCAGAGAAATACATGTATGGAAGTCATAAAGAAGATAGGAATGACAGAAACAAATATACACTGGGTAGGTAGAAATGGGGATGACACTTCTGTCATTTTGATAACCCTTTGTTCTTCCTTCCTTCAGAAAGATAACTGTGCCTGAAAAATGAGAAAGACATTGATATCCTGACAGTATGTATATAGTGATCATGTCTTGGATATATCAGGGGAAAAACACAGAACTCAGCAGTTTGCTAGTCCCAAATAGTTTAATGTCTGTTTAATGTCTGTAAACTGTTCAAGGTGCTGTAAAATATAGATTTCTGTTAGAAATGGGAAAAAAATGAATGTCTTATTTTCTAATGCCATGCTGCCATTTCTCTCCTCCCCCCCCCCCCCCCCCCCACTTATTCCCAGGTCCAGTAAATGACCTACACTGTGATTATAAATATGACTGGTGAATACTCATTCCACAGATGGAAATTACATACTATTCTGTTGTGTAGGCCTACCCCGGTGGAAAAGTACGCAGCGATAATGGGATTTCGGCATGAGTGCATATTAGGGAATAAACCAGATGGCATTGGAAAAGTGTGTCAGTTCAGCCATTCAAACCACGCAAGCACAGATATACATCTACACTCTACTTTTCACCTTATGATGTTATACCACACTCAGCCACAAAGAAATGTTCCTGACACAATTTTATCACAGTATACATAGTCTATTTTAACATCATTCTGCTTAAACAAACAAACAAACAAATCGATAGAAATTAATTGTGCATCATAACTTACAAAACCACTTCCTGGTAGGTTTATTGAGTTGTTTAAACATGGATCTGAGAATGAGAACACCCACTTTGGGCCTCTATGAAAGTAATCTGATCACGGTTGAGGCCAGAGTCAAAACTTGGCAGGAGCACGAAGAGGGGAGTCTGTTGTCATGGCAACCTGCTTGTGTGATACCATCTTCCCAGAGACAAGATGATACTGCAACCCCAAAGTTGATCAAGCAGCGCACATGTACTGCATACAACCTGTACATGCATGCCAAATGGCAAGTCTATTTTTTCATGAATGGGACTTCCTGGCAATTAAAAATGTGGTTAAATTCACTAATGTTGCATGTAACAGCAATATCTGAGGTAGAAAACAAAAGAGCAGGCATCCCTTCACACTGTTGAGTGTAGGTATGCCAAGAGTAGGCCTACTAAGCTGTATTCTCATACATCTTGTTCAGGTAATGTGTACTGCGTACAAGGACATTGTATTCTGTGCACACTGCACTCATGTCAGGATCAGAAATCATAAATTCATAAGTGTTGTTAAATTTATGCAAACAGCACCCGACTCATGAAATTTGGGAAAATAAAAACTCATGGCTTATACAGTTCTTGGGGATATTCCTCTCAACTATTACTTGATTGTTATTGAGGTTTTTACACCATTGAGCATCTCCCGCTAATCAAAATTCACCAGTGGTAGAGGGAGTAATAAGTGGAGGTAGTAATAGGTGAAGATGGGTGGGCCCAAATACGATGGAGGATCAGAGAAGTACATTTGTACGCTGACTGCTGTGCACAAGCAACGGTCCATTTGGATGTTGGGACTGGGCCCCAAGTGGAATGAGGATAAAATAAGGAATGGAGACATGACAATTTCCCCACTGAGTGATCATGATCAAGTGAAAACTGTCATCTTTAACGACAACAACAAGCACACTCCATTCCTTTCAGAAAATCACTGACAAAAATTGCCTGCTGAAAAGGGAAAGAAAAACGTCCCCAGGGAAATTCTCTCACTGGTGTCCTGTTAATGCCACTTGTCTAGTAGGAATCAACTACAACTTTGACAATTCTTTTTTTCTTCCCATACAAATAACTGCTATCACCATAATCCTCGGTGACAGAATAATGAATGCACTGAACCTAGTGCATCTTTTCTCATCTCACAATATGAGGTAGACTTTATTCATGGCTCACTCCATGGGAGGTATATCAAAGGATGCACAAATGGGAAAGAAACAGTTTCTATTTCAACAATTTTATGCCCACACTCCCACCTTATGTGTTCTCTGGGCTTGAGCAGACTCTAATTTGGCTGTAGGTTAGTAGTCATCATGGTAAAACCACAATTGTGAAGTTGATGCAATCTTCCATAAGGAGATAAATTTATTCTACAATACAATTTCGTTAAGATATATGACACTGATAGCCTAATGATGACAAAGCAAATTTTTCTACACTATACTATAAATACAGATTATGTATCTTTCACACACATTTTCTTTGTTTTTACACATTCCTACTGCCAAACCAGAATTTGCAGGGCAACTTTATAAGTCTTTAAATCAGCTGTTTACCAGAAAAAAAAAAGTATTCCACACGGATCAATAATGCCTCTAGCTGGTTGACTCACAACATGCATGTGCACTTCACAGATTTAGCGGTGGCTTTTGGTACCACAGATTTGATTCAATTACATTATTACTGCAGGGTACTAATGTGATTACAGCTTCACGTGGGTTACAACTTACCACTAATCAATCTTAGTCAGACTAAATAAATACCTCAAGGAAGGGGAAATACAGACAAACAGAATAATACAAAAATGGGATGAGAGAGAGAAAAAAAAAGAATTATCCCAACATATGCATGAAGTAGCGTCTAGAGTGAAAAGGAAATACAAATATAGTTTGTCTAGATATACCACTATGACGTGAACTTTAGAGATAGATCACATAGACATGTATGACTTTATCTTCTTTATTCTGAGGTGGTAAAAGAATGTCATAATGTCATATCAGGACCTATACAAATCTCACAACATGCAAATGTTCAATACAAATCTGATCTCAGTTACAGGTTGTATTTAATCCCTCTTGCAAACATCACAAAATTTTGCACGGTTGATGAAAAACGTCTCCTAAGATGGTGTACAAAATCTTATGGTAGTATACGACAGAGTTTTGAAAAAGAAATGAAAAACCCCATGTTATTCAAAAACATGCCCCCCATGTGTACAAGAATAACGCTTGGATTTTTCTTTTTCTTCTTTTTTTCTTTTTTTTTTTGGGGGGGGGGGGGTCACAATAAATTCACTGGAAATGTTTTGTATTGTTTCCCTTTGATCTTTCCAGTTATCTGGGGAAAGGTCTGAATAACCCACCTCTACGATGCTCTACAATAAATACCAGCTTATGAAAGGAATCCCAAATTGTAGGGTTGCAAAAGGGACACACACGAACATTAAAAGTCATTGGCCATGGCACAATATATAGGAGCCTGGTGCTTTTGTGTTACCACCCCAAATATTCATACCTAGCATCTCTTGAACAGTATTGTAAAGTCACAGTTTTCCCATCCACCCACAATGAGCATGACTCCATTCTACCACTCTGAGGGACCAACTGCCACTGGGCTAATATTTGCTCGACTGTCTGGCAGACCTCCACACAAATGTCTTTTGCTCTTCTTTTTTGTGTTGTGATGGCACCCCTCATTCAATATATGCACAATGCTGTGCTACAAAAATAAAAAGAGAGCAAAAATAAAAAAAAAAAACCCAGAAACACGTCAAATTGTCTGAAACCCTTATGTTTTATCCCATAACCATACAAATGATGAAATGGCTTCAAAACTGCAACACGTACTGCACAGCGTGTTCTGACGCAGCTGTTTAGCTGGGCAACAGCACAGGCTTATCAAAAGTGATAACACCACATCTTATTCCTATGGGAGATGGATGGTGGCAAACACAAGACAGAAACTTGTGATGTACTGTATCTCTCTACTGTACCATTTGGTACATTGACATGAATAACATATGAATATTAAGAGAGATTTTGTCCTTTAATACTAAACTGACAAATTTTAATATCATTTTTTTTTTTCATATATCATCTTGTTGCTTCACAGGATGGAAATACAATACGGGTCTAGCAAACACACCAAATCATTCTTAGGACATTTCATAAATGCATTCATCATGCAGTATTATTCTTGGCCGTTGATATTTTACCTTTAATGCAGTGCAGAGAGCCTCCCTGTGTAGTTCAATGTGTGAATGCACTGATCTGGTAATAAGTCTGTTCTACCCAGACTTCATTGTATTGGAATCCCTGTATGTAGGTAATATTGCTCTCATTTCTCACTTGGTGTAGGCCTACATATGATCAGTGAGCAATACACTGTCGAAAGTATTTCCTTTAAACATATAACAAATTCCCTTGGTACATGTGTATGTGTGTGTACAATGTATACATGTGTGTATCTCTGTGTTTGTCTGTGAGGATGTGTGCATTATATTTGTAGCATGGGTATACAACAATTACTTGTATACCATGGTCTGTTAATTAAATCAGTTATAGCATGGGGGGAAAAAATCATCAACAATGAAGAATATAAACTTGTATTATACATGTGTATATATAATGATATACATGTTTGTATGTTCCATCTCGCGGGGTTTCAAAAGCAAAAGGCCAAGTGTGGAGGCAATCTTGCTTGTGTAGAAAACTAATGTAATGTCTGTATTCACCCCAGAAATCACTGTCCCCCCCCCCCCACCCCTGGTCAGCAATCTACTCTTTTTTCTTCTACATTTTTTTTTTCTTTTTTAAAAGACAGAATGACATGTTTAAACACATTAAACGCAATGATTTACGCTACATTTTGTAGCTCTTGCAACCAGATGCCCATAAAAGGGGTAATAATATCTCATGTCCAGGTCACCAAGAATATTGAGGACAGAATCGGGTGCACACGTTGTACATACAGTTGTAGTATTTGTAAGGATGTGACAGTATAGAATATGATATAAGGTAGCCAAGATGAATCATACCAAATCAAAAGATTGTGAGAGCTCGATGCTGACAGACATCGAGATAAGAGGCGTTCTAAATCACTGATAATCAGTTTCGTTCCCTCTTTATCAGTGGAAGGGGGGGGGCACGACACACAGGCTTTCAAATTGTGAGGAAATTGATATGTTGGTTGGTATCTCCATTGCCTGGAGCTACAAATTTTTGTGTCCCAATTTGACAAGTGTACAAATTGAAAGGATACATCTGAAACCAGTGGTGATTCTACACCCCATTGCCTCCTAAATAAGTATCTACAGATCTTGTAAATTTCCTAGATAAATGGCAAAATCAGTAGTGAATCTTATATCATGGGGGGGGGGGAGGAGGAGGTTGGGTTCCAATAATTGAGTAGGGCGTGCCACATTAGGCCCGTTCACAAACAACGAAAATCGAAATTTCAATCGCGATCCAAATTTTGATTTTTTTTTCGACCGTTCATACACAGGGAAAAATCGCACTTCGTAGCAAGGAAAGAACGATCAGTGGCCAAACTGCGCATGCGCGAATCTTGCATGACCGAAGACTGACCCCGCCGCAGTCCCAATAGAGTTTCGCACGCGCTACGAACGATGGGATTAAAAATACCGATTTCCGAATCTCGATCGCGCTCACACACACGACGCTTGGCAAAATAATCGCGATTATTCTGAAAAATCGCACTAATAGTGCGAGTTGGATCGCGATAAGGATCGCGGTAATTAGTGAGATTTTTCTGTCCACACTGGAAAAAATTTCGAAATTTTGATCGCGATAAGAAAATCGATTTTTAAATCGCACTTTTTCCCTTGTGTGTGAACGGGCCTAATAGCTCTAATGACATTGCACACTCTGTCTAACTCTGGTGGTACAATACAAAATGTCTAGACTGAATTCCAAGCTGACAATGTTTGAGAAAAAATTGGCTAGCACACTGCAGGACATTAGAATGACTGTTGTTTGTTCTGTAAAGCTGCTTAACTGACCATTTAAAAACTTTGTTGTTATTATTGTTGTTTTTAGTAGTGTCTCAAATCTAAGATTTGTTCTACAATGTAGCTGGAGTCAAATTCCTTATCTCAGGTCCCCATGAGCCTATTAGAACATGTGTCTTCTGCCACAGAATCTCAGATCACACATAATTCTGTGCTCAAGATCTACATTGTGTATACACTATAAATGTTACACATCACACCATCTTTCTGCAACATACTGAGGGAATATATTACTTCACTCCTGCACAGGAACACAAGGCATATTCTGAGTAAAAATTACTTCTGAATAAAAATTACTTCAACTATTCCTTGTTCAAAAGCTAAACACACCCACGTTTATGGGTATAAAGGTGAAATATCTATAGCTGCCGATCATTAATGCATCACACAGGGAAAGCAGTGCTAACTTTAGCACAATTGTTCTGCACATAAAAGCATTGTTCACCCAGTCACAACAATCTTGTGGCGGGTTCGGTCTAGACAATACTTCGGGTTTAGCAAACCTTGAAATACACTACCCATGCTCACACAACAATGATCACAATAACATAGTGCGCCTTTCAAACAGAAGGCCAACAATAAAAGCTCCATCTCAGACTGCCGTGCCAAGCTCCAACAAAGCGTTTTCATCTCACTGAGCATGCACGGTTTATCATGAGGCGTATGGCACATGGCGAGATCGGCTCATCCCTTGATCATAATCAAGTACTGGGCAATGGGCCACTATCTCATCTGATGCTTTATTGCTAAGTGTTGATGGGATGCTTTCCGAGACAAAGGGAGGAGGGGTTACCATGCCAAAAGAGTGAGACACATCTATCATGCTTGAGACCGAGAAAGACAGACAGGGGGTGGTAAAGGGAGAGAGAAGAGCAGCAAAGCAAGGATGCCCATGAGGAAAGAAAAAAGATCTGAGAACAGGATTCCTGTGTATTTTGACAACACTCATTTTCTGATTTATGGCCGACACCACCTGGGCATGTCTGGCCGCAGCACACTGGGGCAGATGGCTGATGGTAGAGAAGAGCCACATCTTGAAGGCCTTTGCGTATCAATGTTCCCCCAACGTTTTTCCGACAGGGTCATGTGACATATAGAGGCAATGTGCTAAGAACACCATCCCATCAATGGCACATGACTTGCCCCACTCCCACCTCCCCCCCCCCCCCCTTTCCCCATGGGGTACTGAGGCAATCTGTTCAGTTTTTTGGCACCGGCTGTGTAATTGAGAATTTCCTTCCCTGGCCAAGACACCTTCATGCATCAGAAGTGCAAAGGCTGCCCCCTCAATGTCATTCAGATAAAAAAGTAAGCAAAAAAAAAAAAGAAAAAAGAGAGAAATCTGAGTCATGACTCCAACATACTTGTGATAAATGCCCGAGTAGCATACATGTGTGAAACACATTAAAACTGGGGAACACCATCTTGCACAGTGCACATACAGAAATGTAACCAGAACTTGTATTATGGCTGGGCTAGGAAACATACACTGTAGAATACTCCTGACAAATGTTTCATAAAATTAAGGGCTTTTTACACTTGTAAATTTTTGCTTAGCCCCGGACTATCGGTGGGGCTAAGGGGGGGCCTTAGCCCCACCGATAGTACGGGACTATCCTTAGCCCACTTTCTGTTTACACTCGTTTTTGCCAAAGTGGGCTAGCCCCACTGATAGTACGGTACTATCTGGCCCTGCAAAATAGCAGGGGTTAGCACCGCAATTGCGGTGCTAGCACCGCAATTGCGGTGCCAAGCAAGTGAGTGTAAACAGAACGAAAAAATAATCCTGGGCTAAGCGACGGAGACGAAGTGCGACCCTCACTGACCAATCAGAAACGAGGTAATCAAGTGCTGCCGGTGCGTGCGTGTACGTGTACAGTACACAGCGTAATTATGAATATTCATGTGGTTTGGAAAGTCCGGGGCTAAGAAAGACGAGTGTAAAAAGGTCAGTTTTCTCCTTAGCCCCGGACAAGAGATACAGTATGGGACTAATTGGCGAGTGTAAAAAGCTGAAAAAATTGGTACGGGACTAACGATAGTCCTGGGTCAGAGAAAGTCCGGGGTTAAGAAATACAAGTGTAAAAAGCCCTTTAGGTCCTACCATAAACTGAAGCACATTTTATCAAAACAAAATCTAAAATAAAAAAAAAAAAAACACACCTCTCTAGAGTATTGACCATCATACTACATCCCATCTACAATGAATGCATAGTGGTCTATCTGATCTATTCCAAACTAATCATGACTAAAAATGGGGCAAAACAGAAATATTTCTAAACACAAAATTTACAATTTAATAAATCGTCTATTAGCATCTTCATGGTTTGTATTGCTTTCCTTTGCTTGAAATATTCTGGATGCTCTGCATTGTGCACATATCCACTATGCCATTTTCCAACAAGTTCTGACCGAGTCGAATTGAAATAAAATACATCTGAGCCGTACCCTAATTTTGAAACATATTAATCCACATACAGCATAACTCTGGCACTATGTTGTCACCAAGTAAGTCTTGCAATCTAAGACTTCTTTCTCTTTGCATTTGTTGCCATAGTGATATCCACCATCCATCATTGCTAGGGAGCATCCTTGTCACCATCACTCCACATCAATTACTCACTCTGTATTTTGCAATGAGAAAGACAGAGATGACAAGGAATGTGTGAAATATGTCAGCATCACCGACAGTAAGTCTAGTCAATCACCTTCATTATATTTCATTTCATTAAATCTATCAACCGAGCCAACTTTTGAACCCAGATACGAGAACCTCCACCATATCATACCGCATTCCAAGATGAGCTAATGTGTGGCAACCCAAGGGTCGCTAATACATCCTCTTGGTCGCGCGTGCCAATGTTAAACATTTTAGCATTCGCGCCTGGTCCGCATAGCCGTGCTTATCGTGATTCATTAGAGCCAGGCGTAATGAGAGTGGAGCTGCGGAGGACGAGGAGAAGATGATGTCTGCAGATGTGGCAATGTGCAAACAACCCAATCAACGTGCCCGTCAAGGGTATGACAGATACCTACACACTGGCCCTATACTTTTTACATACACCGTGGGTACACTGTACTTGGCACAAGGACTTGCAATACTGCCACTTCTTTACTCCTACAGAGTAGTTACCCTTTCAAACATTAAGTGTAATTGAAAGCTAATTCTCTCAACTAAACTGTATTTGCGCACATGTTATATGAAAACTATTCTTTCAAACAGGAATGATACAGAACACAAATGGGCAGTCTGTTTTCTTTTAATTGAATGGCTTCTTGAAACTTCTGAAATAACATACCTACATTGTACATGTAAGCATCATAAGTTTTCTGTACATCCTGCTGGTGCTTTTTTCTTGCTATTGTGCCTGAGAACATTGTGTCTGTGGAAACATATTGAAACATTTTTGTTCAAGTTGGCTGGCACTTTAAGTTCGACAGCCGATAACACAACCCTGGTGGGCCTTGAATAAAGCCTATAAAGATTCTAACTTCTCATTTGGAATGAGATTCATATGTCATTACTGCAAATTTCACAAACTCGTTCAATACTTCCAAACCAAATGAATTTACCTGTGTTGCGGAGATTGTCTTTTACTGTGAAAGATAAACTTTTACTGCTGAATAAGGAGATTCGGACGCAGAAAAAAAGTAAATCCATATAATAATCCTCTGGAGTTCTGTGCCGCGAGTAACGATTCCAGGCCAGTCGACACACTGCCCAGATAGAGGCACAACTGCATGCAATGCAGAATCACAGCAACTGGCAGAACGGCGATTGTAGCAGTGACGGGCATGGAGGATGGAAACGCCCCTGGAGACTAGCTCTCATCCTCGGAATTATTCCTATTCTGAATGAATCATCTCCCCGTACCCAAGCTATGGTAGGAAGAGGAAAAAGGGGGGTAAATATACACACGTGTATTGCTCCCGCTTCATAGGCCCAATGCTCTTGTTGGGAGATTCACAGGAGGCAGTGCTGCATGAGCATCTTCTGTAGCACGAGTGGAACACTCACGCCCATCCCGCATTAAAGGCAGGTTCATACAGAGTTCTCCAGTTGATTGGGAGAGTAGAAGGGGGGGGGGAGATCACGGGAGAGAGAGAGTGGAGGATTCATCCACGTATCCAGAAGAAGGGATGGAGGCAGCGGAGACTGTGACAGCACCAGGAGCGCCAGCAAACCTCACACACCCTGGATCTCTCCACTCCACCGCGGGTGCATCAACCATCCTCCAAGCCAGAGGGACTCGCTGCATCAGTAATTACCAAAGCCATGCACGACAGGCTGAGGGGTAATTTCTCCATGCGCGTGTTACTCCTGTCTACGCACATCACGCACAGCCAGGCGTCGGTGCCCAAATGCTGCACACTTAGGCAATCCCATTATGGGCGGGCGTGTTTGTGGTGCAAGCATGGTTGATTTCATATCCATTTGCCACTGTCTAAATAATTCACAAATGCATCAGCCATTTTCTATGGCACTTGTGTGATTAACATCATGCTCTGGATGTATAATGAGTACACGGATGGTATCCCACTGGTAAGGCATTCCTAACTAATTCGAAAAAAGAAAATCATTCATTTTCCTTATCACTAAATGCTTCGTCCCTCTCAACAGAAACTGCGGAATATAGAAAAGCACAGTACACTTGCTTGTTCTCACATGTATGTGCATTCATTTTACTATATAGATACTATCTTCAAACACTTAAATCAAAACTCCTTGCTTACACACTTAAAGTTCTAACAGAAAATGCATTGGATAATTTTGGACGGCAGGTATAAAGAGATAAACTGGAATACTGTACACTGTATGTGCCACAAGGAAATCCAGCACTGATAAATCACAATATTACACTGGATAGGCTACGGAGTGTGGTGATGTATTACCGGTACACTTTGCCTCTCCCCGATGCTAGAGAGATACAGAAATGTCAGCAAAAACAAAAGCAGGACAATATGGTATCTGTACTGTCTCTGAGTTTATGCAGTACAGAGAAGTACTGTATTCACGAACAATTTGTGAACGTGGCATGCACTGTCGAACATGAATAGAAATTTTGTATTCAAGCATGCACCACAGAGCCTCATGAAACAAACCATGAAATGCATGATGCATTCGTGTGTCTTATGTGTCTTGGAATACATATCATCAAGTCGAGAAATGCCAAGTGTGAACGTTCTCGGGTGCTGTTTAAGTATGATGGACCACAAATCAAGTGGAATACATTGTATGTTAAATGCATTCGATATGGGTTCTCGTAAACACAAGTACGGTCTGTACAAAGTCGGCCATATCAACTGTATGTAAAGTCCTATGAAGTGTCTTCACATTGATATCTGGTCTTTTGGATTCAGTGAGACAGACAATAAAAAAGACTACAAAGGGGGCAGATCTACATTTCGAAGACCTTTTCTCAACATCCCCTACATGTGTGAGTGGGTGTACTATTGTAAATGTACTTTGTATGTGGGTGGGTATGTGTGGGTGGGCACGTATGGGTGGGCACGTACGCTGTGTATGAGTGTGGGGGCATTTGTACATCCGGTGTATGATACAATGTGTATCAATTATATGTGGCATGTTTGAAATGTTACAGCTGGAGACATAGTTGATGGCCAAAACCTTTGATGGTGTACACTGGAAAGTTTGATTTCTTTTGCAGAACAATAAACTCCATAATGATCCTATGTACATGTACATGTACATGGTATCCCTTTGATCCATCCCTCCACACAATGTCAAACTGCCCACTATGCATGTTTTATATATCACACTCTTGCAAATGAATCAACTTATTGCTCAGATACGTATGAGAGCATGAGACTTGTTGTATCTACTTTATGAGCTTGCATCATTCATATTAAGTTGTAAATTCAATTCAATTCAAGTCAAGTCAATTCAAATTTTATTTCCAATATCACATTGTGTATTTTGTTAGACAAAACAATGACAACAAATCAATGTAATATACACACTGCAAATACAAGTTCAAAATCATTGTGTTATACTTATTAGAAAAGAGAGGCCCACATAAAAGACAAGCAGGTAGAGATGTGGGCTACTAATAAAGTGGACTCAGGAAAAAAAAAAAAGAGCAAAGTATTGGAAACATACAGAAACACACACACATACAGGCACACAAACGCTTTGGAAACAGATACGAAGACAAAAAAAAAAAACAGCAACAGATATTGGGAAGAGCAATTAGAAAGAGAAGGAAGTCTTAAGCTTGGTTAAACTATTCTATATGTACATACACAAGGCATAGAGCCTTTCTAACTTATTGAAACTTTTAATGTGACTACAAATATGACACTTATCAAGAATATTATACAAGGCATAATTCTGTTACAATGTACATCTGTGCATTAGAAACATCATTACAATTTAGCCCTCCCAGACAAATTCAAAGAAAATCATTGTATCTGTTGGTCTTGAACAGTTTAAAATTGATGAAAATGCAAAACAACATAGAATGAAATACAATGTGCATCTCAAAAGAAGTCCTTAAAGACATCGTTTTACAATTGTTGGTCAATCAGAAACTTTTATTTTTACTTGCCAATCAATATCTGTCAAACTTATGGTTTTGTTTAAAATGTGAAGACAACACATCCATGTGTGTATGGTATATTATTTTACAAGGAATGAACTGTCAAATTACATTCATCAATGATACAATGCATGTCTGGCAGGAGTAAAATATGAAATTTCCTTCACCCCTGACATAGACTGAACTTTTAAACTTAACACATGACCGGTTTCTACTGTCTTGGCAGTCGGAATGGCACAGGCACGCTTCAGACCAACACTGTGGTAAACCACAGTCTCCAGGTAATTAGGAACCAGCGTGGTTGACTCATACAGTGTACAATCAGACAAAATCAATCAAACTTAAACTCTGGTTAGGGAATTTAGTTTTCAAGATTACCCAACAAATGTGAGTCTTGTGAGAACGTGGCATGAGTAACGATGCTAACATCCACACCAATATGCTTCATTGAAACATTTTAGAATTCACTCCTGTTGTTTGTGCATTGTCACATATTATCATGCAACCAACACAAAAGGAATGCACAGTAATAGTTGTATGACACAATTTTGCTCTGGAACATGTTTTAAGTGAAATCCATTGCATGCTAAAAAAATTTAAACCAACGATTATGCTTCCTACCAATCCTACTAATCTAGCTTAGAACACAATTATATGAAACACCATAAGAGAATTACAATGTATCTATTGTTGAGTAATGAAAGACCTTGGTCTTTTGCATAAAAACATGCAATCAAACATAATGTAAGTCAGAAAATAAAACATTAAGACAGAATTGAACATTCAGAGACTAATGTTTGATTTTCTGACTTATGCTTGGTCTCAACTTTTATGCCACAGGGCCATGGTGGAATACAACCTCACTGCTCAGCATTGTTCATCTATAAAGTAGTAAGTTATTGATGAAAGCTCTTCTGTATGAATATGAAAGGATAAATTTTATCTCTTTAGGGGCATCTTAATGGCCTCTATGCAGTACATAACCTATCATGCAACAAGATTAATACAGATTCTACCTCAAAAAAAAAAAGAAAAAAAGATTGCTTTGAAAGATAACTGTGAAAGAAAATCAACATACATTGTAAATGGCATTGTCAACAAGATGATGAGAATTAACATTAACTTTTTCACCCAAAGACACCGAAATGGGAAAAAAAAATGTGCTTGATTACATAAAACAATATAATGCACCCTATATACTTTTTTTTTTCCCCTTTAATGGGATGTACACCTGGGGTCCACACAAATTATTTCAGCAATATTACCACCTATTCATTTCTTCCAAATACATGTCTTCCCATAGTAATTTTGATGAAGAAACCAATTTGACAAAGTTAACCAGAATGGAATAACAGCATCTTTTCAAACTGACTTATTCCAACATTTTCATTGTGATATACCCAGTATCACACCATCTTATGGTAGTTTAATGATCAGTAGCAGGGATCACAGAAGGGAATGGGGAGGGGCTAAGGCAAGGAGGCAGGGAAAGGGGAGGGGAAAAGTTGTAGCCCCCACCCCCCCCCCCCCCCCCCACTGTATACACATCCACTAATCACATATCCATACACACATTGAAATGTACGCAAACTTTTAGCTCTTTACAAACACGGGATTGATCCTTGACCCAAGAAAATATGTGTATAATGAACACTGACAGTTTGTGTACATGTGTACATCCCTTAACACATCTCCCCCTTTAAAAAAAAAAACCAAAACAAAACAAAACAAAAAACTGCAGGACGCCCCCCCCCCCCCCCCAGGTATATTTTTTCATACATGTGATGTATACACCCAGTTAAATGTCAAGTGCTGCATCTTGCTACCACCAACATATAAACCACTGTGGTGGCATGATGTAAATTCTTGTATGAAGGAGGGAAATCATCAATCCTCTTGGAAAACCTTATTTTATGAACACATCTAACAAGAAAAAAGGCAGTAATGTACATTCTTGAAAACGTCGGAGTTGATAAACACTGCTCAGACTAGTACAATTGTAAGAGCACATCTATGCAATGTCAATCCACTCTAATTGGATCTCAGTTATTATCATTATTATTATTATTATTATCATGATCATGTTCTTTCAACATCACCACAGTCACAGAGTCACTTTACTATTAGACATCTACTAATCCATGTGAGAAAACAATGTCAACTTTTCAAGACTTTTGAGAACACATCACTTCACTCTTGCATGAAACATTCAACACACAGTTTGTAAACAAGTAGATCTAGATACTGCTTGCAGGCCTACACTGCCTGCTACGACTGTAATCATACAGATTTTACTACCAGCCTAGGGATCCCAGCCCAGTACTAAGACGTAGATCCAAACAAACCATTCTGAATCATCTTTAATTATAGTGTCTACTACTGTACCAGCATGCACATTGGTAGTGGTACATTGTAGTTTGTACGTACACCAGACGAATATCAGACTAACATTCGTGGTACAACTGAATTAGTAGAAGGTGATCTACAGTATTAACCCATTGAGGACGAGTCCCGAGTATACTCGGGCAAGCGTCTAGGAAAATGTGTGTTAGTAGCAAAGTCAGCCTGTCCTCAACGGGATAAGCACAGCTGTGTGTATATAGACGACTCATTTTACAATCATGATCTAACAAAACATACGTATCAGATATTGGCTGTTCACTCCTGCACCCATTATTTCATGCACAGAATTATCTTCTAATCAATAACAATTAACATAGCCATAGGACCCTGTAAGCCCATTATGATGATGGGTTTTCAACTCATCCCAGTTGAATCTGAAAATGATGTTGTGTGGGAGGCTTTTCTAGGGTCTACATTTTTGATCAGTCACCCAGTGCTGGTGATGCTCGGCTCATTTTCAAATCATCTTGAAACGTCAAATGACATAACCTAGCCAACCTCCTAGCAATGGATGGCATATATCCTCAAGCACAACACCTTATCATTCCTTTGAACTTTGCAGGAGCTTTGCTTTTGAAAACCTAACGGTTTACACGAACCCTAACACCCCAATAACCAACGCTATTAACAGAGTGTGCAAGCATGCGTACGTAAAAAGGGGCGCTGGCCTAAGTCATTTTCAAATTCAACCAAGGTCAGAAGACTGCCCAACTTCTCGTGCAGTACCAAGCAGCCTACTCTCTGTGTATGGTCGAGATTACGGGAACTGGCAACAGATGTGAATCTGATTTCTTCAGAATTATCAACTACAATCAACAAGCTGCTAAATTTGTTACTCACCTATAGATGTATGTGTGGTTTCACAGTCGCCGACAGACTATCCAAAATCGACAAATTTAAGGCGTCGGGTATCACAGATCTAGCAGCAGACATACACACACAAACGGCGGCCGTGTAAAAGCACGACTCGATCGGTGATGATCGGCTGTTCGATCTTCCACCCTTACTCCCTGTCTTTGATATGCGGACGGTGCATGTGTGCGTACATACATTACGCACATTACTTTGAAACACCACTTATAGTGCTCATATTTGTCATGTTTCAGCCAAAATCATTCATTTATTCTTATCATACTTCACATTTATACATTTATGTAACTAATTGTACATTTCGTGAAGGGAGAAAAACTCGTCAGAGTAAATACAGAGACTGTCTGCACGGGTTTATTCGACAGCCCTGCACCTGATTCTCAAAGAGATGGCCATGCAGCCTGAGCTGAGACCAAATCAAAGTTTGTCGCAAGATGGCGATATACAAGTAATGTCGTACTGCCACTACTCGTATTTGAGCATGGGTAAAACCCAATATCTCGGCGCATTTCTGAAATTTCAGCAATTCTGGCTATTATGCCCACTTTTTTGAGAAATTTGACATTGCAGAACATGATTCTTGCATATCATCTATTTATTGGGGAGTGCTATTGAAGCTAGAAAAGATTTACAAGGAAATTAAAGTCAGAAGAATGCATTTATTTGTGGCCCCAAGAGTCAGGGATAGCCTATACATAGTGAAAAAAAAAAATGCCAAAAAAATATCTTGTCAATTATCTATCGATTCAAAACTTTCAAAATGTATTCTGTATACAAACTCAAAATGACACAACATATGTCACAGCCACACACGTGTGGACGTGTGGCTGTAACCTGTGTAGTGTCATTTTGAGGTCATTACTATGCACAGCCTTAGCCTCTGGAAAGATAAAATTATATCAAATATTGGTAATTTATGGCCCTTTACAGTGTAACATATACGTTACGTGATGTATGTTGCAATATATTTATCCAATGTGATATACCTAAGCTCAAAGCTGGGCTATTCTCTTTTTATTTCTCTATTGGTTATCTTCTATAAGTCACTACCTAAAAATAAAAAGGAGATATGCACATGCTTTTCTGAAAAACTACCAACTATAGCTATATGTGTTTTCTACACAGTTGCTGCTTAAAGATATGTTTTTATACCCACTCATAGAACATGGAGGAAAACATTCTACATGTAGTTTATCAGTGCTAATTATAATTGGGAATAGATTCCTTGACTACACTGTGAAATGGAATATGGTTAATCAAACAAAATATCTGACATTTTGTGCCAGTGATATATTACTTAAAAGGTGGTAACATACACTTATGTTACAGAAAAGTTGAGACTGATTTACAGATAGTGAAAACAGCACTCAAAGCAATTTAAAACATTCCATTTTGTTTTCATATCCACAATGAACAATCACATAATTACATTATAAACATTTTTTTTTAAATATATTTCAAATTCTTATTATCAATACATTGCATGGTCAAGATTTGTTTCTCTAACAACAGTTTTTTGTTTCACTTATGTCCCTCATTCAGTGGGTCAAAATATATTGTTCCTCCTTGATTTCCCTGCAACTTCTGCTTTCAACTTTAACAGCACATGGAACTGAATAGATGATTATGCAAAAATTGTGTTCTGCACTATTCAATTTCTTTGAAAAGTAGGCAAAAGTGTCAGTGACACCAAAATTTATAAATTGTGCTGAAATAGTATATAAGTTTGAACCTAGTATGTTCAGAGTCTGGTAAAGTGTACAAGTATTTGAAGAGTTTGTTTGCAAATACCGATAAGTCCATTTTTTAAGATTTTGAAGTACGGTCTCTGTCATTAAGTACAAAATAATACATTTTAAATGATATATTGGTCACTACATATAAAGGTACATTTTTGAAGTTATGGTCAAAAGAAGCAAACATTTTCTTATTATTTTCTTTATTTTTCTTGACCTTTAACCGCAAATATCTCCATTTGACAATTTTGGACTTATCGGTTTTTGCGAACAAACTCTTCATTTGCATTTCCCTGTGTAGAGAATGTTAGTTTGTCGGTTTCGTTTCACTTACCTTCCTGTTTTTCAACAAATCTTCATGAAATTTGTGGTGATACACTCTGTGTGTTTCTTAATTGAAAAGGACATTCCACACAATTTATCTTATTTTACATTATGCAGTGTAATTGATAGTGCAATGTATATAGACTTGTGAAATATATTGTGGTCCATGAGCAAATAAACTAATATTCTGAAAACCCCCAAACATATTATTACATTAGAAAACAAAGATGATAACATAGGAGGGTTCATATATTTCAGTATTGTGGCAATGTAATTCCATTACAATACCACTTCACCTTTGTAAAATATATGCATGCTTTCCTCTTTTGTTCTGCTTCCATTAGCACCCAACCAATTATCATTTATTCTTATCTGAAGCTGCTGTGATTATCGCTGTTCACTGTGATTTGTTATATGAATTTTGAAAACACTCTTATTCCTAATTATCCCAAGCACTATAAATTCTGCACTCTGTACCAGAACCCAGTATAGCCAATTTACAGATGTCCACATGCTAAAGTCTGACAATCATCTGACGGAAATTTCCTATAAGAGAATGTCTCTTTAATTGCTTCACTAATAACCAGACATGCTTGGGGAAGGCTACTGTATGAACTTTGACCTTTGCTCAGGCAAATTCATTAAAGTCGCATAATTTACGTTTAGGGATTATTACTATGAGCCCTCTTTGAAGAAGATTGTGCAGAGAATTCATCTTTTTCCAAGCAATCCATCTTGTGTGTGCTTGGTGTTAAATTGTGCTATACCTTGTGTGTAATTGGTGATATGTGCTTGGTGATAAATTGTCATAAATTTTGATATATTTCAAAAGACACCATGATGTTAATGACTTATGAAATCCATAAGATAAACATTGCATTTGACCTATGTGAAAAAACCAAACAAACAAACATTCAGTTATTCAAATTCATGATTTTACGTCGATGTAGGGCAATTTGTCAATCAGTTGCAAAACATGCAGTTGCCAGACAGGTTGGATGACTTCAAGAATAGATATGGGCTTCTTCACTTAATATGTTTCTTTAAGTTGAAATCTTGACTTTTGATTTCATAAACCAAAGGGTGCAGGGTGATGAAAGCAGAGGAACAGAGGAACTGAAAGAAACAACAAGAAATGAACAATGAAGAAAGTGAAGAAGAAGAAGAAGAAGAAGAAGAAGAAGAAGAAGAAGAAGAAGAAGAAGAAGAAGAAGAAGAAAAAAGACGATAATGAAGAAGAAAAAGCAAAGAATGAGGAAGAGGAATTAAAGTAAGAGGCAGAAGATGAAGAATGAAACAAAAGAGAAGAAAAAGCTGCTGGACATTCAAGAGGAGGAGGAGGAAAAACGGGGAAGAAGAGAAAAGGTAACTCTTCTCTGAAAATGAGAAGAAAAAATTGAGAGAGGATGGAATGAATGGAAACTCCCTTAACCCCATATATTATAAAAACAAATGATTAAAGACAAATAAAATCAACCGTTAAAGAAATCTTCTGACACATTACGATTACTTGCTGTCATACAAAAAAGAAGAGGGAATTCATTTGCATGGTGTGCAATCATCATGGAAGGAGTAAGTCCTTTACAACCAATTTCCTGCCACTAAATTGTAACGTTAATGGGCAAACATTATATGTACAGTTGAACCTCTATTATCCGGCCTCCCTTTATCCGGATCTCTCTATTATACGGACGCAATCTCGCCGTGATTTTCTTTTCTTTTTTTTTATTAATTACGGGAGGAAAGGGGGATTCCCAACTCCTTGAGAACTCCTACACAAACACACATGAATTACATATACATTTCTTAATAATTATTTAGGTAAATCATCCCAAGAATTTATAAAAGAAAATGATTTCATTCTTGCAAACACGAACCTCTATTTTGGGGTCTGTTACTGAGTGTAACAATAAAAAGGTTGCAGTATACACATTACTACATGTGGTACTACAATGGGCTACATCAGTACATGTGTATATACATGTACATGTATAAAGCATTGAGTCTCCCGTATCCGGCCAAATCCCTTATCCGCATGAGCCCCGGTCCCGACTTGTCCGGATACGAGAGGTTCAACTGTATATCCATATGGGTTCACTATGATTGAGTCCTTATGTATGTATAACAGTGTTTTCATTATAACACTTTGCCTTTTCTTTGATATTATATTTGTCTGTATTCCGTAGGGGTCTACATTTTACAAGCAGTGCTTCTTAGTAGTCCCCTCCACATTTGTGATTATATCAAAATGTCATGATATTTGTTGTGTGTGTAATATAATAATAATATAAATAATAAAAATATAATAATATAATATTGAAGCAAAGAGGGGAAAACTGACCAGAAACAAATAATAAATTATAAATAACTTTGCTCAAAGTTTTCACCATTTATTATTTGTTTCTGGTCAATTTTCCCTCTCTTTATTTCAATGTACATATATATATATATATACATATATATATATATATGATATATTGTCCACTATGTGGAATATGAATAAACTTCAACATCCCTGCCGATAGTATGTGGTTGCAACTAACAGCAATGATTCATAAAAATGTTGAAAACTTTAAGATTACCAAACTGTCTTAATTCAGGTTCGATTTCAATGTAACATCAACCATTCTGTGCATCTATTTTTTCTCTTTCCACTATAGCAAACTTCAAACATGGAGGGCAATTGCACTTTAATTCCATATCCGTACAATCTAATAGTAATGTATTGTCACAATGGACATGACTTTCCTGTTAGTCATTTTGATGTACTGAATAATGAGGAATGTTCGCATGCATCTTGATTTTGCTAATTTTGTGAGAGCCGAGTTTCACAAAAGTAAAATGCGTGCTAAAGATCTTGTCCACACTACTGTAAAAGTGGACATTTTTTTTTTCTTTGTGTGTGTGTGTGTGTGTGCTTTTTCTTCTTCTGTTAGGCATTGTCATTATATTGTATTTGCACTGTATTGTAATGTACTATTTATTTGTACCTTTTCTATTTTCTTAAGAGAGAGCAGAAAGCGCTTTGAGTAGTTTGTAACTGGACATAGCGCTTTATAAGAAATTATATGTAATATATAATATATATAATTTTCGCGGTGTTCAAATTTTTGCGCATTTCGCGCAACCAGAAACTAGCGCGGAAATAAAAAGCACGCGAATATTTTTGCTTGCCATATGTTCCTGTGCGTGATGTCTTGATTCCGCGGAATAAAAACACGCGAAACTCTTCTCACCCGGCCGAACGCGAAAAATAAATTGCGCGAAAATATCCACTTTTACAGTATATGCATTGAATGTTAGAGGCAACTCATGAAAATTTCATGCTGCAAATAAGGCCGTCGGCTCCTATTCCCGAAAATTTTATGCCATGAAAATATTGTGTTTAACAGTAATCAAATCAAAGTGGCTAAAAGCGCAGTCCTCTGTGAATGACGGGACACAATAAATACATCTTCTTGTCAAATTAAGGACTTTGAAGAAAGGAACTGTAAGAGATTGAGTGAAAACAAAGATGATCATGAAGTAAACTGGATGTGGAAATTAAGGATAAAGTAATATCTGAATACACATTTATTTGGTTGTGTGATTGTGTGTATGTGTGTGTGTGTGTGTGTGTGTGTGTGTGAGTGTTCTTGCAAACTATGGTTCAATTGCGGATATTGTAGTGTTTCACTCCACATAACAGTGGATACATTTCACACCAGACATATGCCCGTTTGTTCAGAGTATATTTTAAAACAGATTACAAAGCGCCCTCTTAAGGCCTAAGGGGTACCCTAGGGGTATATAATGCACACACCTACCTGTTCTGCATAATAATTTAGGACCTGTATGTTGGCAAAAAGTTTTCACACCGTTCAAATGGGGAAATTTGAAAATTTTTACATGCATCCTTGATTGTTGTGTATGCACCTATGCACTACATGAAGCCTGATTTTTTACCTACTAAACTATAATTCAAGTATTCTTTTTGAAAAAAAAGTTACCTTGGTTACCTTGAGCAAACTATCGCGTCCCCAGTTGAACCATCTTACGGCAATGTGTGTGTGTGTGTGTCTAATCAGCAGTTTAAAAAAATGAAGAAAAAAATGAAAAAAAAGCCAATTTTTCTCACTCTGTGGGGCTAGACGGGTTGATGATTTTCCAAGATGGCCATTTTTCAAAACTGTATGTTAGTTGGATGTATGTTCTTATATTTTCTTTACCATTTTCCTGTTCAACAGCTTTACTGTGGGTAAAAGGAAGAAAAAAAAAAAAAAGGTACACATTCCTACACAAATATACACATACATACACACATACATACATACATACACACCTCATTCATACATACAGTCATACTAATATACATACATACAGTCATACATCCATATGCACATACATATATACATACATACATACATACATACATGCATACATACATGTCTGGTAGTAATGCCATGATGTTAGATATCAGTAGGCACAAATGAACAGAAAGAAGCAGTCTTGATGCCTGGACTTTCTTGTTAAATTTGGATTTAATTTAGCTTTTTATACATGCTGATAATGAAGGCGTCTTTACATACCACCAGCTATTAAAACACATCATAATCTGTTCAAAACCAGACTCCCATGTTTACACTGTGTGCCTATCACATCAGAGAGACACAATGGAACTCCCTGTTTGAAACACTATCAACGTCTTGTGAGTTTTGCAAAAGTTTATGAGTTTTTTTCTCCCTTTTTTTAAGACACAAAAAAGAAATCAAACAAATATTATTGCACAAAAATAAAACAGCGTGTCAGTAAGTGCTGTGTGTGGATCACAATGGTGTGTATTTAGCTGCAATAAGAAAATAAAATCACAATATTGGAGTCTTTATACAGGAAAGTTGGGTCATTGAAACTGGGTGTCTAATTTTGCTGTGGATGGTAGTAAGAAAAAAAACAGAGTGATACTATGGTGTCAAAGATTTCCTCAAGTACACGATTCAAAGAATACAGGAATCATTCATAACTTTCTCCTTACTTGTACGAAAATAACAGCTGTTTTCTATAACATTGCATAATCAAACAGTTGTTAGCAATAAATCACTCCCTTCAAAACACTGCATTTACAATCACTTTACAAGATAGGCGACAGCATCAGAGTTGAATTGCTCACAAGCTATTATATAGTCGGATGGGCAAATGCTGGAGTGTGAGGATGCGTGAACCGCTCTGCATAAAAACAAGGTTGTTGCGTGTAAATGTGCAGAGGTGTGCTTAATAAACATGATCATGTGATTCCAATCCAATTATCTTGACACCCCGGTGTGTGGGAGGGGGTACCCTTACCGAATCATGACTATGACAATCACTATCAAAAGACTAATCACAAAATATCACAGTCACTGTGAAGTGCAGTCATCCATTGAACATCACTGTACACATGGAAAATGAAATCAAAGGCTTTAAACTAAGAGGAATAACTGCTTCTGTACACATGAGCAAGCACAAATTGTTAACATGATGGCTCATCAGGGGCCCGTTTCATAAAACTTGTCATCAGTGACAAGTTGTCATAGATGTGACAAGCTACTGAAATCCTTGCATCTGATTGGCTGAGAGCAAATTTGTCATAGAAATGTGGCATTTGTCACTGATAACAAGTTTTATGAAACGGGCCCCAGATTACTACAAATGTGGACCACATGAGCACTGCACACAAGGATTATTGTCATCATACATGGTGAGCAGAGAATAGGTGGAAAATGAAACTGAGATACCTCAGGAACACAAAGATTGGTCCCCCTTCACACAAGCAAGGTTTCATGTTTTAATATGCAGCTCTCCATGACTCGAAGTGAAACTCTATCCTGCTTAATAAGATGTAGCAGTGATGATTACAAGGAAATATCTCAATCCGCTTACTTTAATCCTCATACTGATCTGTCTCTTTAACTACCACTATTTCCATCGACAGGCTTTGTGTATGACACCATAATGTGAATCCACACAAGCTTTCGCATCTTCACTTTCACCGGCTGAACATTTAAACAATTTTACCGAATTTTCTATTGGAGTGTCAGAAAATGACCGCGGACGATAATGCATTACATGCTCACAGGTATATACACACACACCGACACTCACACACACTATATTCTTGTCCATTCATCTCGAACCACCCCTTAAAGGAGAATGAAACACAAATATATATATGGATTGATTGACTGCAGCAATGTTAGTAGAACTCATCAGTGAAGTTTGAGGAAAATCAGACAATCCGTTCAAAACTTATACATTTTCAAAGTTTTAGTGCTGCCATTGCTGGATGAGAAGGCTACAAGAGTTTGTGACATTACTACAGGACAATATTTGATTTAACAGTTTCAATTAAACATATTTTAACTTTTCTAACATAATAAAAGAGCACTTGCTTTAACCTCTTTCAGAAATCAGGGGAATAACAACAAGGGAATGTGTACTTTTCATTAAAAAATGAAATGTGTGGATGAATTTTTGAAATGAAACCATATGGTCATCATGCTGGGGGGGGGGGGGGGGGGGCTGGAAAAAGGGTAAGAATTTTCATATTGCCTGACAGACAATAATAGAAATTTGGTTTAAAAAGATTAGACATTATGATGACGGATCAATTGTGCGAACTGGATGCCCATGTACAAAATAGGAGAGAATTACAGTTCATTAGAGGTGTCAGGTAATCTGGGTTTCTGCCGTTGCAGTCACATCCTAAACCAAATTTTCATTAGTAATCCAAACTGTCAAAATCAGGCAGCACTGGGAAAACAGAAAAAAATGAACAAAACAATAGCAATGTATAAAGCCTCCCAAACAGGGCTAGGACAGTAACTATACAAGTGACTTAGTTTCATGTGTTACCATCATGTCATGTTAGTATCAAGCATCACACAAACCAAAACACACGCATACAAACACACACACAAACACTCAACTAAAAGCTACGAGAGCCTTAAAAAATGGTGAGTACCGGTTCCCCGACACTATGGTTTAAAAAATTCCGGTGAAATTCAAACACGATTTAACAAACGGAACATCAATTCTATATGAAGTCATGAAATCAGAAGTCTGCCTCACAAGTTCGAAAATCAATGGCAATGAACACAAAATATATGATGTTGTGAGTTAGTAATGAATCATTCAAATTTTGCTAAACCATTGTAACACAAAACACCCCCCTTCATATTTCAGTATACCAATGCAATGGCAACATCACATGCAATCAATGTGTTATCAAACCAAAGTATGTGCTACGGAAACATTGCTTGGTCCCATACATTTACAGTGGTGTTGGATTAGAAAGTACACAGATAAAAGTAAATACTTTCGCTGCACCTTGAGGACCAAAATACTACTCCTGACTAAGGAATGAGTCTCTCAAGTTTTCTGGAAAATTCATCAAGATAAAGTAACCATCACTTTATCAGCTCTACATCCAACTTTGCCATTTCTCTTACCTTGTTATAAACACATAATGGTAATCACATTTGAATGATTACATTTTCATTTAATTTTTCAATACCACTGGCTGCAGAGTTTCTAGAAGTGTGCATCAGTCCTTTTTTCATCACAAAATTTGATTTAGATGCCATTTGAATTACAAATGCTCTGTAGCCCCCATTTCTCTTCACGTGATTGCAAAAACACACCATCATAATTGACTCAGATTAAGAGCAAAATGCCATGTACAGATGTTAAGTGAGCTTACTCACGGACAATACATGACAATAATTCACAATTTTCCTGAATCGGACTGTCTTCTAAGCTACAAGCGAAATCACAGACAGCCTTAATGAAGACAATGGAATCTCCGTACTGCATATATATATGTATATGACAAAACCTTCCCACGATGCCTTGCTTAAATGACAATTGGGACATTTCTTTGTGTTTCTTTTTCTCAGACTTGAACTTCCTCTGTATACAGCTAACAGTATACACGCCCTTCATCCTGGAGCATTTTGCAAGATTTTTCTTCTCGGCAAACCACAGATGTCTCAAGAAAAAAAAATGCATCCAACACTTCCAAAACTTTGCCTCTTACTAAAGCCATGGTAAAACAAACAACAACAACACAAAAGCCTGTCTGTTTGTGTGTGTGTGTGTGTGTGTTTGTGTATTTCAATGAACGCAAGCACATATAACCAGAAGAAACCTCGTCTGCACATATTTTCAAGACTGAGAGAATGGTAAAGATTGTAGAAGCGTTGCATTTGACTTGGACTACACATAGAATTGTGAAAGGGGTCTAGGGCAACTGGCAATTACCTCCTGGGCACCCCCCCCCACCCTTCCCCTGACCCTAACCCTAATCTTTACTCTAACCTTATAACTAACCAGCATTTAGCTGGTGGGTGATTGCCCTCAGGGGGTAACTGCCCTGATACGTGGAGAAAGGCAATATGATCTCCAAAATGACAGTAGACTGGAATTCTTGACATTTTTCTCACATGATGAAACCATTCCCCAGCTAGATATATATTGAAAAAGTTCGAATGTTACGCTGCTAAATGTAAAAGATAGTTTGAAATTGTCATCTGAATTGTTGAATGTCCCTAGCAGCCCATACAGAGAGAAAAAAACACACAAACTAATTTTATAACCTGAATATGCCTGTTTGTTTGGCACTATTTGTAATCAAGCACAAAAAAGCAAGGACAGAAACACTACTTTCCATATATTCTGCTTTTTAAAAAAGAAGAAGAAAAAAAAAAATCACCCCCAAAACATAAAAGATTGGGCAGAATGCAATAAAAAAGAATTACACACAAAATAACAAAAATAATTCACTTGATATTCTGCAGTGCGTTTCAAGACTCTTATCAGTGTATTTTCTTGCATGTCATTATTCTAGATACAAAAGGAGCAGTCAACATTTGATACAACCCTGTTTTCACAAAAGTACATCATGCCAAAGTCTAAAATACTGTAAATCAATGGCAGAGTACCTTAAAGCCTCAAAGAATCAACAGCTAAGGAGAGTGCTCTACACTTGGTGTACATCGTTGTCATGGAAATTGGTGAAAATCCATTGAAACAGCAAATTTACATACATCACCTTACATGACCTCTCTTGTAAAAGACTCCATAGTCTAACACAAAAGAAAACCAACCAACCATCAAAAAAAATAAAAAATACACCAACTGGCAGCTTGCAGCCAGCAGATGGTCATTGGCAAAAAAAGAAAGAAAAAGAAGTGATGCTACAAATACATTTCTTCACAAGAAAACTGGGAAAACAAATTGTGGAAGACATTACGCTAACAAAAGAAATGCATAATAGCTCCTGAAATCATCAGGGGCATAATTTCGAGAGTCAACTATATTCAAATTAAAGACGGAAAAAGTCATCCACGCACAAGTGAAGCACAATCTGCATGCCAATGATTTTTTTTTTTTTTTTTTATGATGGAAAATGCTCACAAGGTTGAAATATACCTTCAGACATGCCATCCCTTGCAAAAAAAAAAAAAAAATGTAAAGTTTATAAAGTGAAGACGGAAGCCGTCTTCCGTAGAAATCTTTCTTCCACAAGATGTCCATGATCCCTCAAATGATTTTTTTTTTTTTTTTTTTTGAAACACTGACTCTTTTTCCGACTTACGTGACAGAAAAGTATCCTTGGATATTGACACAGTCTTTTGGTCAGAACCCGACTTTAGACCAGTGCAGAACATTTAAAAAAACAAACAAACAAACAAACAAACAAACAGATTTTAGGACTCTTTTTAACACACAACAGTTGTCTGACAAAGGCTGTCAAGCATGCTTCCACACCTGTACAGCTTTAGCACTTAGCTTACGGAAAATATTGTGCTGAATCAACTGCAGTGCAAAGTAGACTGCCTTGTGACCTGCTACAGGACAAATGACAACTTACAGCAAACATCAATCTGAACTGTACTCGATTCACAAATCTCACTACTACAACCAATACAGTGCTCTTGTCCTTTCACCCAGGACAAAATCTGTTCTTTCAAGTGTTAAAGCGTCATCAGTTCTATAGCACAATGCCATGTACATTGTAATTGCACAATTTCTAGATATTTTGAAATCTCTATTTCAAAATAGCATTTTTTTTAACATGAGCTGGTACAAAAGGGTATTATGCCTGAAGTTGACTTGAGAAAGAGTGTGTGGAACACACACTACACTGCATCATAATATAAAGACTTGATTCTGTTCATCAGCAATGCCTGAAAGTAGTGTAAGTGTGCAAACTGATTGACCCTGTTGCTATGCAACATGTGACCCCTCTGAATTGAGGCCAAAAATTACTTGTTAAGTGAGGTATGCTCCCAATCTGGTATGGTACGGTACGGAACGGATTGGCCCGCTTTTGAGTAATCGAACATAGCCTTTCTTTGCTGCAGGGCTCATTGGATGTCAATTCATGTATAATCTGAAGGGAGATTTATCAGTTCAACATCAGGATTAAAGGAACACCTGTATTATGGTTGATGCTGTAATGGGTAAACAAACACAGAGCTTGGGATATAATAATACTGCTATACTCTTTAACTGATCATAACACTTGTCTTCCCATGTTCCTGCAACTTCAGTGAATTACACAAACGTTAATTAATGTGGCAGCAATAACCAATTTACGGTATTCAAAAACATATCACTTTATTTAGACCTGGCACAACTTCGCATGTACACCCCCAGTATCACTCTCTCCCGCTAAAACAAACCCAATTCTCTCGATCTCCTCTTCTGCACCTTCCTTTCTACCATCACATCTCATTAGATACAAATTTACAAATAAATAATAAAAAAAATCACCTATCACTACATTATCTACCGACAGAGCAATGTTTCTCTGAAAAGGCTGAAGCAAAAAAAGTGCATTAGAAAATGCAATGAATTTACACTGACTGCTCTGAATATAACTTAGAAAAAAAAATCATCTTTTTGCTTGGGGACATCTAAGTGTCTCTGCCTTGCAATATCTTAAATACATATATTTACACAAATTGACTATATATCTAAAAAAAAAAACATGATTTAGCACCAAATTACAAGTTGTCTTTTTTTGTTTGCACTATGATACACTCTCATTTCATATCTATACCCTTGGGTGTGTACTACATACATGCACTCTGACAATAGGAAATGTACAAATCATACCAAATGATGATACTAGAGTAAAGTACACATGGCTGGAATATGGAGCAATACGCTTACAACCCACTTAGGAATAGTCCCACATATACTTGGGTTGGAGTTTACAAAGAATGAGAGTTAAAAAAAAAAATAACCCAGAACATAGCACTACGCTGGCCTTGCAATCATATAATGTCACTTCCAATGGGTTCACAAATGAAGAAGGAATATAAATACAAACAATCATACGAACAAAGAGATACACGATATGTAGCAAAGGAATAGCACAAACTGAAGAATCAAAATGAAGTTTCTTTGAGTCAGGGTTCAATATGATTTGGACATAACACACCATTGCCTTTAATAAGGGTTCCCACTCGTTGTCATACTGTTTTTACTTGCTGTGATTTCAGAAATATGCCTTAATGAAAGAAACAATGATTACCCCCCGTCCCCCCTCCCCCCCTCCCCCCACCACCACTAAATATCGTATGTGAATGATTAAGCAGTAGTCCCACACATATGGAACCCAAGTACTGCTGGAAGTTTTCAACAGCAGTTTCAATGTGCCATGCATATGATATCTCTCCGGCTGTCGCTATCTACACCAACATGAACGGTGACCATCTTCATATATAACACAACAGGTTGTGAGAGTACGAGGGAATGTAACATGGGCAATCAATGGACATACCACGATTTCCCGCGCTGCCTTTTGAGATATCATACTTCATGAAACAAACTGCACAACAATGTGTTTTTTAGTGCCTTCCATAAGCTTTGCCCCTTCTGCACTCACCTGACTGTATGAAACGAAGTATTTTACTTTTATTTTCAGGGGCAAACTGCGAATATATTTAATAAACTGGTAACAGGAATTCCATCTCTGCATCGCCACTACTACCAAGATGTAAACTCAGGATACCACTATCATGGAAACCAGATGACTGCATCACTATGATTAGGGTAGCTATGGAAACCGCCATTCTCCAGAGATTCTCAGTTTTCCTGATCGTCACTTGTAACACAGAGCAGACAAATATTCTTCAATTGGACAAAAGCACATGGAAGAGGTTACAACATGGCTCAAAGCTCTGTAACTACATACGGGAACATGCGCCCACACACAGCACGCACAAAACGGTCAAACGTAAGATGTACAAGCGCCGAGAATTGTCGATGTCATTAAATTTGGCTTACACAATCTCCAAACTCCAAAGAAAACACAACACATTCTGCAAATTTCTATCGATAGTGACTTCAAGAAGAAAGTTTCAAAAGTCACTCGTCATTATCATGATATGCGTAGTTGAAGTCTTGATACGCTAAATAGAAAAATTTGTCTGTTTTCCCATGTGACAGTTTTCATTGGTACGCATGACCTCAAACTTGGAATTCATGAGGGGATTGGGTGGTTGCACGAGCTAATTATTAAACAGACTATGCGAAGAAAGAGAGAGTAAAGGTAGGGGAGGGGGATGGGGAGGGTGGACGGGGGTGAGGGAACTGGGGGAAAAAAGCGTTCCCAGGATTCTTTGGTAGTTCATCTCAGACACCACTTGTGTTTCTTGGTCCTGATGTCGTTGCCCTTCTTGAGTTCGGCCAAGCACTTCTCAAAGTAGTCTGCCTCCTCCAGGTAGTAGGTCGGCGGCCAGCGCTGGCGCTCGATCTCCTTGCGGTACTCCGGGGCGAGCTCCTTGAAGAGTTTCGGCCGGCTCTTGTGGACGTCGATGAAGCGGATGGTCATGTAGTGGATGCACCAGCTGTGCAGCTGGTGTGCGTTGTGCAACTGGAATGAAAGCGAAATATTCATGAAAGACAAAGAAGGTAGATTGGTTATTCTGCTTCATCTCATAACACCGGTGGCTATGATGCATTCATTCTTGGAAAGCGAGACTAAACAAGCGATCAAAGACTTCAACAAACATAATATGCTTCATTTGTTTTTATGCTTGATGCAGTTTCCCCCATCTCTAAGAGACTAAGCAGGCTTGCTCCTATGGCAGTATGATTTCTCTTTCGGTACTAGACTTTATCTCCTTTTTTTTTTTTTTTTTAATTCTTCTGGGATCATCCTATCTCTTCAAGTGTGAATTATTTTCGTTCACATCCTTATCAAAATAGTAACAGCAAAAAAAAGGTTCTATTCACATACAGCACTTTGGTTAGTTTTAATAGCCTATAAATTGTATTCCTGTTTACATTACGCTGGAGATGACAGGAAACCTCTTCAAAATGACAATAAGATGGCATACCATGACAGGCGAGGTAAATAATCCAACATCACTGGACAAAGAGACAGAAACTCTCATAGTATCATGTGCGTGATCATAATTCTGTCAGGATAGCACATCCAGTTTGAACAGAATGAAATGACAAGGTAAAATATTCAGGTCACTTCACAGCTGAACTCCACGGAAAACTATTAACCCAATGTGCAGTCCCAATCATTCATATGATATTGGGTGCCATCACGGGTTTAAGCCGCATTCTTTATATGATTGTCAATGTCCTGATTCAAAAGGGTTGATCTCTATAATCTAGTCAACCTATCAGTGACACTTAAGAAAACTATTAACACAACATGTAGTCCCAATCATTCAATATAATGTCGGGTGCCACCAGGAGTTGAAGCCTCACGCCTTGTATGACTTCCAATGTCCCAATAACGTAAACCTAGAGGCCAGTCTCTTTAATCCACAGTCAACCAATCAAAGACATTTTAGAAATCTACTAACCCAACATGTAGTCCCAATCATTCAATATGATTTGGGTGCCATCATGTATTGAAGTCCTATTCCTCATATGACTACCAATATCCTAGGCTGCATTAGAACACTCAAAAGCGAACCAAATGATGCCACATCGTACCAAACTTTACCGTGCCAGATTTTGAGCATTCAGGCGCTCTGTAGAGAAAGCGTACCACATGATTTATGTTTGGACTCGAGTCAGAGGGGTCGTACGTTTTGAAGCAACAGGGTCATGCACCTGGCATGCTTACACTTCATACAGGTGTCCCAAACAAAGAGAATTAACTTTTTGCATTGTGACGTAGAGCATGTTACATGCATTCTGCTAATGCCAACTTCTGGGTACAGTGTGGTACGCTATTGGAGCACATCAGGGAAGTGGTCCACTTTTGGCTCGGTATGGCATGGTGAGGGTACATTTTGGAGTGTTCGAGCACTCCTCTGACATGGGTATGGTATGGTACGGTACACTCCAGGAGAGCACCCCCCCTATAGTCAACGAATCAATGACACTCACCTTGGCTACCTGTAGAACACTGACGACCATCTCGTCCAGGACCTCCTGTGTTTCCATGCTGGACTGGAGCTCATGGACAACACTCAGCTCACACAGGGCGATCAGGTGGGGCAAGCACAGGAAGTTGGCAAGTTCTAAGAGGGCCAGGGCATCGGCGAGGCTCTCAATGTGGCACTGGTCTGTGTACAGGTACTCCAGGAACAGCTCAAATGTGGACTTCTTGAAGGTCTTCATCGACACCTTGGTGACGATTACAGGAAGAGCAAGAGGAAAATAAGTCATACTTTTATGATAACTGTTCAAACCACTACACTTCAACGGTTCTTATGTGAGGAAGGATCTTACCCTCTCTTTCTCAAAAAAAAGAGAAAAAAAAATACACACTATAAATGAATAGTCACAACTTCCTTGCAGAAGGTTATCATGCAAGTGCAAAGACTTTCACTACCATTCACAGCAAATCAAACCATCATTCTCTTCCATCTGTTACTCGAGATCTTTTTAATTTTTGAAACTTCCCTGTTCATCTATCATTACAAGCATTCATTCCACTCATTTTTCTACCTAGCCATCCATCATCCATTCATCCTTCCATTTGCCAATCCTTCCATCCTTCCATCAACCCCTTCTTCCCTACTTTTCCCACATCATCTCACCTCTGATGGGCTCTCCTTCAAACACTCCTTCCATTGATTTTCTACCTGGCCAGCCTTCCATCCCTCCTTCCATCAAACCATCCTTCCCTCTGCTCCCCCATCATCTCACCTCTGATGGGCTCTCCTTCAAACACTCCTTTCACATCTGGTCTACATCTTTCTCCCTCCATCCATCCATCCATCCTTCTATCCTTCTATCAACCCAGTCTTCCTTGCTCTCCTCCATCATCTCACCTCTGATGGACTCTCCTTCAAACATTTTCACTCTTCTACCTCTCCATCCATCAACCCATCCTTAGATCTTACTATCAAGCCATCCTCTCCTACTCGCCTCCATCATCTCACCTCTGATGAGCTCTCCTTCAAACATTAATTCAGTAGTCTACCTCTCCATCTATCCATCCACCCACTCTGCCCTTCTCTCCCCATCATCTCACCTCCGATGAGCTCTCCTTTCAACAGCTCTTTCACTCACTCGTCTACCTCTCCATCCATCCATCCATCCCCGTATCCTTCTATCAATTCATCCTTCCCTACTCTCCCCCATTGTCTCACCTGTGATGAGCTCTCCTTCATAAACTCCATTCACTTACTGGTCTACCTCTCCATCTATCTATCCATCCATTCTCCTATCCTTCTATCAATCCGTCCTTTCCTTTTCTTCCCATCATCTCACCTCCGACAAGATCTCCTTCAAACACTTTCACTCTACTACCTCTCCATTCATCCATCTATCTATCCATCAACCCATCCTTCCATCTTCCTATCAACCTGTCCTTCCCTACTCTCTCCCATCATCTCACCTGTGATGAGCTCTCCTTCAAACACTCCTTTTACTCACTTATCTATTTCTCCATCCATCCATCCTTCTATCCTTCCATCAACCCATCCTGCCCTACACTCTCCTTCATCTCACCTCCGAAGAGCTCTCCTTCAAATACTCCATTCACTCATTCCTCTACCTCTCCATCCATCTATCCATCCATCCATCCTTCCATGTTCCTTTCATTCTGTCCTTCCCTACTCTCCCCCATCATCTCACCTCTGACGAGCTCTCCTTGAAGTTGCCACTCAGCATGGCAAACATGGGATCGCAGCGGACCATCATTAGACACTTGTGGCTCATCACTTGACCGTCCTCCACGTTGATTACCAGATCTTAAACAAGGAAATAAGACAAGGTCACACACATACTAAGGTCATACATACATGGCTGGAATGTCCCAGGCACTTGATGCATGTAAGGACATTGACAACTTAGAGGCAGAGCTGAGAACCGGATATGCTTGTGTTATCTCAGAAGCGACAATTGAAGCTCAATAAGGATGCTTGAAGTATGGGAGACACAAGTGAGGTCCACACTGGGAATCCAATGTCATAGAGTAATTGAGATTACAAGTTATCATGTACTGTGGTAATGTGGGTGTTATGAGCTGTAAGAAGGGCATGCTACAATCTCAGCAGCAACAATCAGACAGTGACGTGCTACATTTGTATTTCAGAGGAAGAGGCAAGAACAGATCAAGGACTTCACTGTAACATACAGTACAACTACTTGAAAAGTCAACCAAACTTGCCATTCACTTTCAAGGTATGACACGTTAGAAGGAAAATGGATTTCATACAGTTTAAAGGTTTTGTTTTTTGTTTGTTTTTATCAGCTCTACTTGCCTAAAGATATGCTAAGAAGAGTGAGTTGAAGTACAATCAAAATCACATCTTTTTCTCACTTGTGATTTATTCAATTTAGAAAATGACAAATTTGTGAATGCAATAAGACAGGATGAAACATGAGAAATGATTCTTAAAGCATGTATACATTCCCCACAGCAGTAAAGGAAAGAACACAGCATGTGATATCAGACATACAAATGAGAAGTTTCATTTGACTAAAAACCTTGTGCATACCTGACAGAAGTCCTTTCTGTGCAAAGAGCTTGGTAAACCTCTCCTTCCGTCTGTGGAGGAAGTTGTCCACAAGGTCAGCATTGAGGAACTCCTCCTGGTTCTTAGCATTGGCGACAAAGGTCACCAGGTCAGTGAGGTCAAGTAAAGAGGCCGCTGTGATGATGTCGCTAGGGCTACTGTAGGCCTTAAGATCGAGGGACCCCATGTAGAGGAATTCTAGGACGGCGCGAAAGGCCTCTGCTGTAATCTTCTGTGTCAGCACCACGATGTGCCGCAGCATGAGACGCCCGCTGAGACCGTCGGTGACCTGCTGGACGTGGATGGAGCTGAAGGCCGGGTGCTGCAGACTCCTGGTCGGAAGGCAGTGGAGGTTGGCAGGCACTGAGGGCGTGTTGATCTGCTGCAGGGGCGAGGAGCGCATGGATGGAGATGGGTAGCCAGTGGTGACGGTGACAGGAGAGGGGGAGGAGGAGGAGGAGGAGGAGGAGTGGTAGTGGGTGTGGTAGTGGGGCTGGTGGGACGGGGAGAGGCCAACAGGCGGTGCCCGGCTGCAATTGTGGTGCCTCAGGGAGCCGGAAAACAGGCACGTATTCCCATTGGGCGATATGCTCAGACACTGGTCCTCCGCCAGCAAGGCGTTACAGTTTGGGTGCAGCCCCAGGGGCGGGGAGGGGCAAATGTTCTCGTGGTTGCAGTCTGGCGACTGAGACCGGTCCGGCTGTGGGCTGTGGCAGCACATGGGGGAATCCGGGCGGGGACTCTGCTGGGAGAGACTCAGGATGTCTTTGGCTTCACACTGTTTCTTATGGTTTGTATTGGTCAATGATGAAAACTGCTTGGACAGTTCTATGTCTTTCTCATCCTCAAGGAATAAATCACTAAAGATAGCTGACGCAGCCAAGAGGCACACCTGAGGACGAATTAAGAGTCAAATGCCACAGCAATGAAATGGACTTGACTTTACTAACATACAAGTAATACTCAGGTGAGAGGGGCATTAGTGGAGATGCAGGGCACTTGAGGGAATGTTGAAACATGCACGAAGAGTGGCCGAATACATGTTGCATAACATTGTGAATACCTGAGAGTGACCTGCATCTCCACTAACATCACAAACTTCTGTGCACTATTTGATTTATAAAATGGGTCTATGAACTATTATTCATGTACCTTTATGGTTGAATACCAGTCAGCTACATGTAGAACTTGCTCAAATATATCCAAAGATAATTTGTTCCAAACACTGAACACGAGCTTAGAAGTTGTTTACAGTAAATAAGTGATTGATTGCACGCGTGTAACTGATTGAGTGTATGCTTCTGAAGCATGTGCATTGTGACATCAGTGAGCATGCAGTCACGCTATTTTGCTGCACATTTTTTGTGTGCACAGGCGTGTTAGCAAAAAAAAATAAAGAGCGCCCACAATACTCATTCCAGCACTTCTGATTGGCTAAATTCTTGAACCCATGTTATAATTTGTTTCAGCAAACTTACAATGACATTTGCAAGAGGTAGATGGTATGAAGATTATGTGAGTCACAAAACACTACTGTAATTTTTACAGCAAATGCATAAATTCTTTCAGGTTTACTTCATTTTCCAGGTTTATATCATCACCTGGAGACTGGATGTCCCCAGTTTGTGGCTATTGAGGATGTCCATTTAAGCTCCTACCCAGTGTGATTTACCCATTTAACTTTAAAGCATGCACTGATGTTCACTACTCTTGACATATAGATTGTGTTTATTTCCGCTTGAAATCTACTCTCTCTGCGGCAGTAAATCACCACTAATAGATCTGACATTCCGCTGTGAGAGCCACAACGATCATGCCCTGTTTTGTCGGATTGTTTTTTTTCCCCCTCCCCCGTCCTCTCTCGTAAGCGAGTCTGACCTTGTGCGCACAGAGGAGTTCTCCCTGGGCGACGAAAACGACATCGGCACACGCCGTCTCCTTGACGAGGATGCCAATGTCTGAGGGGTAGGTGGTCTCTGGTATATGAATGCAGGGCTCCCTGGGGCAGGAAGGTAAGTAGGGAGCCTGAAGAAGAGGCCTCTGAACCTGTCATAAGGTTAAGGGGGGAAACAAGACATGACAGACTCGGGTTGATATATGCGTATCAATTATGGATGAAGGCCTTGAACTGAAAACTGATGGATAACAGCTAAGAGAGGCACATTGGACGCCTAATAGCTGAAAATGGCTCCTGCATCCATTAAACATAAGGGCAATTCCACAAAAAATGTTACCTTTCCTAAAAATCATAAATCTACAATAATTTGAAAAATATATGTGAGCTACAGGGACAAATTGAGTATCAAATGCTAGAACTTGTCTAGTTCTTTCATTTGAGTGGTATTTTGATACAACTAAAGGGTATTTACGCATTCTTTTCTTCATAAAACCCATTTTGGGGCAACATTTTTGCTAATTTTTGTAAAAACACACAATCTTTGACTCTCACTATTCAATATTCATCAACACATCAGCATTTCTTTCAAAGTAGTTTATGGTTGAGAATGGACCAAAAAAACACTAATATTAGCCTTGTCTGAGATACAAACTGTGTTTAAGTATGAATATTGGGACTTTAAAAAGTGGACAAAGTTGTAATGTCCGTAACGCTACATTTGTGAACATGTAGAGTAAATGCTAAATGTGTTATACACAATTATCAATCTACAACTTAAACAGGACCTGAGCATTCATTTCAGAAGAAAATTTATTTTACTTGATGCTCTGATTCATAAATTTCTCAACATATCCACATGGAGGTAAATAATTGTGTCCAAAAAATGTAGTGTCCGTAACAGCAAGCTTTTTGTGTAATATCTGTCGAATGATTTATCGTAACGAATCAAAACTCAGACGGTTAATATTTCAGGATGATTGAGTTAGAATAAATCATGAACGGATTCAGAATGATTATGCCGAGTTGTTGAAATATGCCCACAAAGTCACAAAAAAATCTCTAAATGTAATGTCCGTAATGCTGGAATTGCCCATAACTATTATCAACTCACTGAAATATTATGACATTTCAATTCCTAGATTCTCTGAACATGTTACTTAAAGGTGCTTTATACTTTTCAAGAAATGTACAGGGATATACGATACTGAAAAAAAGTGAATTCATGTTTTTCCAATCACAGTCTGATAAACTAACATATTGATGGATGGCAACAGTGGGTAATTAACTTTACTGGATAATCAACCAATCAGAGATGCCTCTTTCTTTTAATGATGGCTGTGATTAATGATAAAGTTCTGCTTTCCAACATCATTTCTACAAATATGAAAAATTGTTTTGGTGCTTTGGGAGTAGGAATAAGTTATCAGGAGACACCATGGAAACAAGTGCATAACACATGTGGGATATAAAATCCTAGACAACATCTGAGTCATTCACATCCTGTGTTAATACTATGTGACAACAAGACCTCTGGGCATTGCAGTACTGTTGGTGTGACCACACAGGAGGGCAAATAAATTTTCAAATATTTGATCTTTAGGTCCAGCTACAGGTTAGTGTCACTGACCTTTTTGAGGTTGGACTGCCAGAACCGATGCTGCCGCCGGTATATAAGGGCCGCCCGGACCACGTTGTCAAAGACCTCTTGGACCCCGTAGAGGGTGTAGGAGCTGGTCTCGTAGTAGACGCAGTTGGACTCCTTGGCAATGTTGCGGCCATCTTTGGGAGGTAGGATCCCTTCTGGATCAAAGGCTCGATGGCGGGAACACTGGTGGCTGCAGGAAGGGATAAAAAAGGAAACATGGGTTCAAAGGTCACAGTTCAAAGGGGACCCAAATGGATAGTACAGCATATTATGTATAAACCTGCTCCTTACAAGCTAAACTGTAATTTCACTTCCATCCACTTCAGCTTCAGTGATAAAAACATTTGAGTATTATACCCAGTTACATAAAAAAGAGATACATGTATATAAGGTCATCTTCTAATAAATACAAAGCATGAATGATCACAACTGCATGGTACAAGATTTCCAGTTTAAGTGACAGATGAGGCACTCTATTCAACAAGGTAAAGCTGGGTTTTGAATTGAGTCTCTCATCTTTCACCAATTGCAACATCTTGACTGATGTGGATGTGTGATATTGTGCGTTATCATAATACCGTGCGACAATTTTCCTATGAAATTCAAAAATCCACAAAGTTTGTACAACACCCAATAGGTTCCTACAGGTTATAGGTTATGAGGCAAAAAAACACTTCTCTATCACATAGAAAGAACACCAGCTCTTTTATGAACAGAAACTCTTCTCTTAGGGTGGGATTTCACGGAGCACGCGAACGATTTGCGAAGGACGCGAATGGCAAAATCCAGCATTCGTATTTTAGTCTGCAAAAGATCGCCAAACGAACGTGAGGGTTCGGAAGCGTCGTCAATTGTTCGCGAATGTCGTTTTTACTTCGGCGAGAATTTCAAAAAAATTTGAAATTTTCTGCGAACCTCTTCCGCACACTTGGTCGTGATTTGCTCGTGAATTGTTCTCGAAAGTGTCTTTAAAGCTTCGTCATATGCGCAAGACCTTCGCAAGACACGCGCGATGTTCGCAAAATGTTCGTGAAACCCCAAACAGACTCCGAAACTTTGGAGAATGTCTCGCGTATGTTACGCGAAATCTGCGAAGTTTTTCCGATCATTTTACGACGTAATCGCAAACTGTTTGCGTACCTTTTGAGACATTCTCACGAACGTTTAGCGCACGTTTGGGGGATGTATGACCTATACGTTTTCTACAAATAAAAATCGTAGCATACACCTAAACATCAAACAATTATTAACAACTATACTAACAAAAGAATTAAAGGCCAGCAAACAGAGAGAAATGTTTGATATACAAAAAGGAATCGCAGAATACACTTAAAATTAATCTAAAGTATGTAAAATTTCATTTGAAGTATACAGATTATGTGTTGGAGGAACTGCAAAAAAAAAAAAAGAAGAAAGATCAAATGCTTTACTAGTGGAGATACGCCCTAGGAAAAAAATGTAGGCAAGCACACGATAGAGAAATGAGAGAAAAAGAAAGGAGAAATAGAGGAAAGAAAAAAGTTGAAAATTTTTTGTTGTTCGCATTTCCGTCGCGTGTTCTTCGTGTACGTAACATGCTGTAGTTTAGCAATGATACACACGACATTCGCACATACGTTGTGGAAACTTCGCACAAATTGCGCAAGAATAGTTTTCGGCTTCATTGTCGGAAAACATTCGGAGAAAAACTTTTCCGAATGATGGATTTTGCCATTCGCGTCCTTCGCAAATCGTTCGCGTGCTCCGTGAAATCCCACCCTTAAACAGCAGGGTACCTTCCCAGTGAAGCTGTGGCTTTTCAATCAAATTACTCAAGCAAAACGGGCAAATGATATCCATCCCTGTGGCTCGCCTTTGGTCTCTAGCAACAGTCAGTGAATGATATCCACCTAGGCACGCTGTGCCTCATGAAAAGACCAAGACCCACCCTCACTCAAAGACCAAGATTGTATCCACCCTCACTCAAAGACCAAGATTGTATCCACCCAGCACATCGTACCTTAAGAAAAAGACCAAGACCCAACCTAACTCAACGACCAAGATGGTATCCACCTGACACACTGTACCTCACAAAAAAGACCAAGACCCAACCTCACTTTAAGGATCAAGACTTTACCTGACTGGTCCCCTCTCCTTCTTCAAGGCTTCCAAGTCAGCGTAGCGCAGATCATTCTTGCATCCGCAGATGATGATGGGTGCCCGTGGGCAGAAGTGACGGATTTCTGGCAGCCATTTCTTCTTGATGTTCTTCAGCGACACTGCATCAGCAATGGAGAAGCACACCACAACAACATCGGCCCTGCATTGGGAAAAAGATTTATAAAATGAAAAGTTGGGAGGTGTTATAAAAAAACAAAAAACAATACACTCTAAAGAAATTAAGAGATACTGAACAAGAATTGGATTGGAGTAGACCTTTTTGGGGTTTTTTTTCTTTTTTTTTTCTTTTTTTCCTTTCTTTTTTTTTCTGTTTTTTTCCTTTTTTTTTCCTTCTGTTTTTTTCCTTTTTTTTTTTTTTTTTTTTACTGAACAAGGATTGGGTTGGAGTAGACCTTTTTGTTTTTGTTTGTTTGTTTTTGTTTCATTTTGTTTGTTTTTTGGAGTAGACCTTTTTGGTTTCACTGTAACTTATGTCAGCCATGTAACTTGAGGGCTTCTACAGCAAGAAGAAAAGATGATTCAATGGGTTTCTATGCAACAAGTCAGGTGCATGCATTGCTATATGTAAGTGCATAAATAATCTAGGCATACTGAAGCTCCTAGTCATGGCTGAAATAGACATTAACATAAAACACAGCACCCAAACCAGTCCAGCCCAATAAAGCCCATCACTATCACATATTCAGCATTGCTCGCTATTATTGTTCTTGTCTGAGTTTTGTTTTTTCCCTGAGCTTAACTGTGTGATTGAGGCATGGGTTATGTGACATATTGATGTGGTTTATATTAACACCAACCTGTGATTATCATTCTGTCCTTGACCACAGGGAGTATGGTACAGTAGTCTCCGCATCATCGGTAGTGTCGGGCAGAGCATATCTTACCAGATTACGTGGTGTACCCGTACCCAATGACATGTTTCATTCAAGTCACAGACACCGTACACCAATCATGCACTTATCTCTATCACACACAGAACGGTATGTCATTACATAGCCATAGCTTGATTGATCCTGACTTACAATCGTACAGACTGAGGTCACACAATACCCCGAGTCAAAGAAACCACAATTTCCCATGAGCAAGAGGTATTTGCAACATAATTTTGTACACAATCTGCAAGTAGGTTGAAACCAAGCCCTCCAATCAGACCCCATGTGCACACTACTCAATTTGTTATGCGTCATGTGTGACTATATAAATAGACTTCAATGCTTGGGATGCTGCCACTTGATGTACCAAGTTCTGCTGTCCCCGTATGTTTTAAGGCAACTGTACATCAATTTTTCCAAAAATGGCCTGAAGTACAGTTAGAGTCTTGGTGTAGTTTTCACTTTTCTCTAGTGCTAGCTAGACATGTGTAGTGATTAGTGTGTCACAGTGTGGATAGTTTGGGTAGTATGTATGGTGCAGGTGCAAGGGCTTATACACGACATGCAGAAAAGCATCTATTCATTAATACAGCAAATCCATCATACACTGAACATGTAAACAAGTTAAGTGTATATATATCTAAGTGCTCTGTAACCTCTCAGTTTCATCCGAAATCACATTCATTCACGGTGGGAAACTACATTGTATTTAAAAGAAAAAAAGAAAAAAAAGATCAGGCTTGTCTGGAAAATTTCTGTCCATTTAACCAAACTGCCTACCCAATTATCAGGCAAATATAACATACATCCCAACTGTGTGTTCAGCCTGCATGCCAATCAAGCAAAGTATCCAATTAAGCGGTACCCATTTATGTGGAGACTACTGTACTCTGATTGCCCTGGCAATGCATAATTTGCTGCATGTTTAAATCTTCATTTCACTAAAAGCTTTACACACACTAGCTTGCATCATAGTCAGATAGCAGATTTACAGGCAATCATGGTGTAACATCGTTATTTATTAAAATCAATGCTGATGACCTAAAATGTAAAATTATCTTTTACGTCGATGAAAGGCTATTTCACGGCTCGACATTAGCGGTGGTCTGGGGCTACTAAAAATTGATGTCGGGCCACTACATTCATCTTTTGGTGGTCTGATTGATCAGGCAACTAAGATTCAAAATGGATTGTTAAGTTGCTTTTATTTTGGGCCACAACATATCTTTATTGGCCCACCAAAATTCAGATTTTAAGATTTTAGTGGACTCAACGGGCCACCAGACAAAGAAGTTAGTGTAGCGCCCTGTATTTGTCAAACAGTTTCAATTGTTGCATTTGTATATTAAAGGTAGGGAATCCCATTTGCATGCCTCAAATGAAGAGTTGTATAAATACAGTGGTATGTTGAAGAGAATACATTTTCTATCATAAAGTATTGAAAGTGGAAGGTAACATTTAGTACATTTTTAATGACCGTTAAGATTTTGAATTGAATTTTTTTCGGGGCTCACCGTAAATTCCAGTACATTACTAGGCTACCTTTGCAGACCCATGCACTGCATGTGTGTCCATCATGTATATTTTGTGAAGAAAGTTCATCAAAACTTATAAACATTTCTATATACATTCTTGCCACACACTTAATATGTTATTACATCAGCTCTTATACTTCTAGATTTGTTTTTATAGATAAAAAATACAGAAGACTGCAACAAAAAGGCTTAAGTGTGGCTGACACACAGAACTACTGAGTAGTTGAGTTTTGTGCATTATTAAAATTGTAGATAACTGTTGACTTCCAAATTTCTCAGCAGTGGCCTAAACAAGTCCCCTGAGGTTCATATTTAATGTTTTGCTGCATTTTGGGAGGTCTGTAAAAGGTATCCCCTACCTTTAAAGTTGCCACCATCATTAAAATACAGAAATAAAACATTACATTGTAACTACTTTGTGTATGGCAGCGCAATACAGATTAACGAGTGACAATCTAAAGAATTTACTTTGAAAAACAAGTGGGAAAAATGTCTCTGCCGCCCTCAAGTATAGCTGTGAAGCACGTAAAGGTCACTTTTTCCTCTGGCAGCATTCAGAGAGAATAAGGTCGTCACTGCCCGCAGGAAAAGCAAATCCGAGGCAGGAATATAAACAAAGCATGGTGTGAGTTTGGTCTTTAAATACTCATGCTTTCACACTGCCTGCTACTTCCTTTCTTTAATACCACATGATTGTGATTTTTTTTTTTTTTTTTGGGGGGGGGGGAAGGGAGGGGAGATAAGGGGGGTTCCATCATGCTATTATAAGAATGAAGCAAAACAAGAACACCCAAAATAGCCACTGGACAACTGACCCCTCTAAAAAGTCTTTATCCGGAGGGCAACTATGTGGATTCATAATTTAGAAAGGTTCTATTTAATATTACAAGAATGCCAAGCGTGACCTACCGAAGCTGTTTAGAGATTGTCTTGGACCCCCCCCCCCCATTTCCTGTCTCCCCCTCTCCCCCTCCCTCCCCCTTTCTCCTCTCTCTTGGGCTCTCCATATTCAATGCATCCACTCATAGACCACTACATGCATGCTCCCACGGCACCATCGTCCATATCACATCCACATTTCCTCGTATCCTCAGCACCATCCATACACCGAGAGAGCCAAAATATGCACGGCAGGGACTACCATCCATACGATACGACAAATTAACATTGTAAAACGGAAAAAAAAATAATAATCTGAACTTGGGGCGGTATGTGCATTATTGGGGGGGGGGGGAGGAATTCCGCAGACACATTAAATTTCGGCTGCACGATGCGCATGTGCATGTGGATGGCTTTATGAATCTCTTTTGATGAATGACTGCGACTGCAGCCAGAACGGACCCTCCAAATTGGAGAGTGTGTATACACAATGGTTACGGCCATTGTGTGCGGACAAACTGAGAGGCAGTAGGACAGGTATTAAACTATTCAAGCATCCACCGACTACAACCCTCTGTCATACCTACAGTGTACATTCACATTTTAATGCTAAATTACTTGCTACGCACTTTCTGCGACATCAATTTTCATCTTCTTTCATGTGTTTGCATTATTTCAGAGCAGAGCTCTATCCACAGAGCTTCTAATTCACAAAAATTGTGAACGGGAATTATATTTTCCCTGTACATCATTTATAGGGGTCTATATACAAGTACCATTTAATGAATCTTATTATTATCATTATCATTATTTATATTGCTATTTTTGTACAAAGAGTGGCTTAGTTCTCTCTGAAGAAGCAACAATACAGACTGACTGTTCCTAACAGTAGCCAAGTACTCAGTATCATATACTGTATTTTTACACTTTTCATTCTGTGACTTCAGAACCATTCAAATGCTGATACATCATAAAAAGAAAAAAAACAAAACAAAACAAAAAGGGCCTGCATACAACATTTCTGCCTGAGTCAGGGGAATTATTCATCAGGTGTGATGGAAACGCTTTGTGACCTCAAATGAAATTGCACTCCAAACAGAAAATCATCAATTGCATTTATGGGGGGGGGGGGGGGAGGGGTGGGGAGGGAGGGCTTACTGATCTTTGGATCCTGGGACATGGGACTTTGCATGATAAAAGATGGATATCAAAATGATGTTGGAAGGGTGATGATAATGGAGGTAAACTTCCTTTATCATTTCTGCTACACTGTGTTAACACATATTCAACCAGTGGTGTTCATTTTTTTTTTCTGTGCTAACAACATGAGACACACAGCAGCACATTTGAGGCAAATCATGAAGCCATTTACCTGCGTAATGTTGAAGACAGTATTGTTATTTGAAGTAGCACAGCACTGAATTGCATAATAATCCACAATCCACCCATCACTAACTGACTGATTCCCCTAGTACTACAACACGTACTGGCATTTGGATACATCTGTTCTGCCACGCCAGCATAAAACGTGTCATACGACTAATAATCAAATGGAGCGACTGCCGTAAATTATTTGGCAGCCTAAGTGGTGATATTGGAAATGCCTACGGGCAATCAAAACCCAGAGGAGGAACGGGGGGCGAGAGGGGAGGGTTCAGCACGGGGACCACAGACTCGACTTGGGCGTGTCACCGTGGAACCATTCAATTAGCTATATGGTGATATAAGCAGATTACCAAGCTCTGGGATGAATGGCTCAGAACGAATCCCACTGAAGTTTGGACGTTGAATTTAATTTGCTAGAATGGAGAGTAGCCAGATAAGAGCAAATGGCATGACAAACTGCACTTCTTGAACTCATCATTGCTAGCAGCAGGCTGGTTGCATATCAAGGTCCAAGGCAGTGTGAGATTCAGGTGCTGGAAGGGTTAATACATTAGCTCCAGAGATTCCTTTTTCAGTTTTGAAAATACACTGACAAAGGAGTTGGAATCAATATTACAGATGAATTACACTTTAGTGAAGTTAGGATTTCAAATGAATGATCATGACTTCACTGTTGACTTGAGGAAAGTGAAAAACATTTCCTTTTTTTCAAACTTACTGTCCAAATCTCATATTCAGAATCAGAAATTACTCCTTTTCCTTTATGACTTTCATACATGGTAAAAATTCATAACTTTTGGATTATTCTTTATAAATTATACACCTACCAACTCCCTCCTCAGTAGAACAAACTACATGCATAAAACAGACGAAGACATCAAAAGCATCTCAACTATTTTTGTTTCTTTTCTTTTTGTGGGAGGGGAAACCATATGTGATGTTGAGTTTAGGCCTCCTTTTCGCTGAAGATAGCAGAATAAATCTTGCCTCTATAAGTCCTTAAAAGCTGGATGTCAGCCTTCCATTTTCTGCAAGAATTACTGGTGATATTGTTTTTTTTTCCCACACTTAGCCACTTCCTGATTTATGACAAACTTGTGCTGTTAAATTGATCAGCCGAATAATAAATCACCATGCGTACCCATCTCTCACAACCCACACTAACATAACTCATTATAAGAGTTTACGCTCAGCATGGAATGCACAGGAATACATTAAATATGTGCACAATTATGAATACCAACACGAAAGCGTGCAGAAGGAATAGTAAGTGCTAAGTACAAAATTCTCTAAAAGCTAAAAATGAAAAAATAAAAAGGCAAACACTTCTGAAATATTTGCTTCTGTATAATTTTGAAGCTGAAATACATCAAGCACGCAACAACATCCAAAAAAAGTAATCACTAAAATGTACTGTTATCCTTCTTTCCCTCAACCCCTGTAAAAATTCTGAGGTCAATCCAATAATTTATGCTAATTTTACATGAAAATGCATGAGGATGAATTGAACAATTCTTCAGACTGCATACATGGATGGATGCCCTTGACAATCAAATATTCTAAGTTTTATGCATTTGTAATTATCGTACCAGAGAAGTTATTTCATTTTATTTATTTTTTTCTGAATCAATTTATAGAGCTGCTTAAAGGGAGTTGTCAAAACCGTTTTGTGCTGTGGTGATAAATTGTGCCCAGCGTGCTGCCTGGTATGAGTGATATGCACAGGACGGAAGAAGGGGAACTTAAGTTGAAATTGAATAAAATTATGTAAATACATGGACACACAGATACACACACACATGCACACACACACATGTGTAAGTATTATGTGACTGTTGAATGTATGACTTGTAAGTATTATGTGACCATTGAATGTATGACTCTGAGTATTATCGTAACAGAGAAAAGGAAATAAAACTGTGATTTATGCAACTGCATTAATTTCTGTTGAATTTCATTGAAGTTCTCATAGTTCCGTTTGTTGAATTAAGTAATCTATGTCAACCTAAACATGGACTTGAGTTTTGGCTTCATTCAAATCTGTTTTGCCACAAGATCTTCCTTGTCATCACTTCTGATGTAGTCCAACATGCGGCAATTCATGTAACCTGTTTGGATGGCCCCCCTCCATGGCATAAGCTTCATTAAGACACCCAATTACTTGCCCTCTCCGCCTCACAGGTCTTTGGTGGGGAGCTGTTAATGACATTCCCTCCTAGCGTCACTGGCCAATACTTAACTGCCCTCAATTTCACCAGCTTAAAGATCACATTGCGCTTTGCAATACGTGCCACCAATACAACCAAAAAAGAAGAAAAATATCTCGAGGAACAAAACAAGCCTTCCTTCCACATACTTGTAACATCAAATACATGAATATTTTTTGTTTGATTTTCTATTTTTTTTTTGGATCGTTTTTCTTTTTTGTGAAGACGGGAAGCAGAGAGAGAAATCTACATTCATTAGAGATGGAGTGAAATTGCCGTGGCTACTGCTGGACGGAACAGAAATAACCAGCAGGGATCTTGATACTGCGGTCTTAATAACAACCTAATTACACAGTCAACCCTCTGGATGATGTGAAAATGTCATTCTGGGGTGTTGGCAGCGAGTAGGGGGTACACTCTTCTTTGCCCCTCGGTATGATCATTTCACAGTGTGGTACCGACAAGGTGGCGTAAAGACATGGAAGCATAGACCATTTTTTTCCTTTATTACTGATCCATATGCAATGAATGCATCAATATTTGTTTCTACTCAAAAGATCAACTTACTAAATTGTGCAATGCTCTTCATTACATGAAATACTGAAAAACAAAAACCTCCGTAAACATTTAATTTAGTTGCCGTGAAATCTCTTAAGTGTTTTGTTTCATATTTTGAATAATGTGTGAAAGATTTACAACTGTAAGTCACAATAAACCTGTCTTGTTGTAAACCTCTCTGATATCTCAATATGAGATGCTACGTTTTATTTGCAGTCAAAAGGGGCCTGAGCTTTTGATCCTAGCTGAATCTTCATCACAGGCAAAATGACCTATGACCAATGGTCATTTTGCCTTTGACGAAGATTCTGACTCCATTTTGCTCCATTGGCTGGCCACAATTTGGATAAGCAGTTTTCAGCAGCTTTTTTTTGCTACATTTAATTTATCTGCAATACACGTCTGTAGAAAACTTCTCTCAATATACATCTTCCAATTTGTGCCATGATTGCTTTTATATCTTATTCGAGTCAGTTGCTTTACAATTGCTCGACTAGTGCAGCATGCGCGAACCACTCACCTGCCGTACGCAAACTGCCGATCTTTCTCGTGATCGCCGAAAGTATCCCAGAGGCGCAGTGACACGTTGACCCCGTCGATGGTTTCCCAGGAGTTCTCAAGGACCTGTAAACAACGGATGATTGCAAAGACCTCACAATTAGGCGCACAACTGCTCTTAAAATGCCCAATGAAGGCTGCTCATTATTGTGCGTCTCAAAAGGTTGGGGGGAGGGGGGAGTGAATTCCTTGCTAAGCACATAATGTTCTCATGAGCTGTGACATCACTCTTTTCTTTTTCTTTTTCTTTTTTTGCGGGGGAATGGGGAGGGGAAAAAAGGGGGGTGGAGAGCATGACATATAATGTCTGTGCACAAATTACACTGTATGTACACCTTCTGTTGTTGGCAGCATGTTCTCATGCATAAAGTGATGTCATGAAAATTGTCATGAAAATTCAATCTACTGAAACAGAAGATTCAGTAACTGAAACAGTAATTTCCTGTATAAACAGTACTGAAACAGTAATTTACATAAAACAGTCGTCATGACAATTTAATCTACTGTCCCCTAAAAACCCTTTCCTCATCAATCCATGCCAGAAACGAACTGAGGAAGCTGAAAATTGCTATGGCAACAGCACACAGCTTCATATCATATATTGTACATAATACGTGAGTACAGATGTTCACAGCTAGTTCACAGACAGAAACCTACCTTGCTTATATACTGTACACATAGGCCTAGAATTATATTATACTAGGTCCACACTACCATATCACAATTGAAAGGAAAAATGAAATCATATGAGCAATTAAATTTTGATAAACAACACAGATAGCCTAGTCTAAAAGCTTTCATTACGATGAAATGGTTCACACTTTCAGGACTACAAATACTAAAAAAAAAAATAATAATAATAATGTTTGCAGTATTAGCTTCCTGCGGTGCTGACAGAGTTTCGGAAGAGTAGTTTTGATTGAAAACAATGGTGTCACAACAACCCGCAAAAAAATGGAGAACTTTATATCACGAGAATCACACCAAAATAGAACTTCAACCAACCTTTATATTAAATGGCTACCTTTCATCCACCCGTATAAAAAATAGCCAGTCAAATATAGAGGTTGGTTGAAGCTTGATTTTTGTGTGACATATTTTTCTCCAACATGTGATAGAAGTTTTCTGAATTAAATTGAGTGCTTTTACTCATAAACTTGAACATTGTCTTTCCTTTTGATGAAATGTCGCATTGCCATGTGAATAAGATATGACATTTTGGACGCTACCTCTTGGCACATGCGATACTGGTCAATGGCCCAAACGGACGGGATGTGGGTCTGAAACAGCTGGGACCGCGTCATTGCCTGGTTGGTTGCCCTGGCGACGATAAGTCGCGTCTTGCCCACCGCGCTGTCGCCCACGACGACACACTTGACCAGTTCCTGGCGGGGCAGCTCATTGTCCATGGTGGCGGGGAACGGTCAGTAGCCAAAACAGGCAGACTCAGGACATGACCTGTGAGAGGAAAGGAGATGGACAGATAAGTGGACATCCACAAAATGATAGATATGGCTTTATACTGCCCTGGCTATACCGGGTGGATGTCCCTGGTCACCAAACCACAAAAAACATCAGTAAACCATGTGAGATATGAACTTTAGCGGTCAGGTTCACTCCTCTTGATGGTCAGTGATGGATGCTCATGTGAGATTAGGCTTGAGCCACTGATAGATTATCTCCTCATTAGACTGATTAGCTGCAACCACTGGCGTGATCATCTTCTGACCCTTATAACCTGCAGCGCAACTAGTGCTCGACCATTTTATACAGTATGTATCAAGCAATCAATCTGGGAACTTAGGAACCATGGAAAAGGGAGTAGAAAAAGAAGCTGACAGCTACAGCTTCCAACAGTTTTCTTTAAAACACACACACACACACACACACACACACACACACACACACACACACAAAATGCCCCCTTGACAAATATGTACAAGCAAAAAAATCAAAAACAGAAAAGAAAATTGAATAAAGTACAAACCGGGTGACACTAAGAACTTAAACCAAAGCCCCCCCCCCCCCCCACCATCAATTCCCCCTGGTTAACTCCTCTATTCCACCAGGGACAACAAGATGCCCCCCCCCCCCCTTACAAAACATTCTGCATTTTCTATATTAGCTGATGATGAAATTCAGCATGAAAATCACTTTTGTACAGCTTCCAAATTGCCACTTAAAATTTCATAATCATATGCTGATGGATAATACATGCTGAGGTCGTGCATGGAAAATGCAAACCAAATGAAAAAAGTCATTAAAAAAACACTCACATAAAAAACAAAAAACACACTCATATTTAATAAGTCAAACCATTTGGTGGATATGCTGTATAAAACAGAAAATGTCCAATATTTTCTGATCTTCTCTAGTATATCTGTTTCAAGATTATTCATGATACTTGCAATGCACTTGTGCTAACGTCATGCAAACAGGGCCACATACTATATGTACACAATGTATCTTTTGCTTCTGCCTATATACCGGGTGTCCCCCAAAAAGCGGAACGGTGGATTTTCAGTACCTTGCGTTCTAAAAGTGATATATTTTTTGACATCATTAGAAAGAGAATCTTCCGCAGAAGACAATGATACCAAAATCATTAGATTTGGTTCAGTACTTTTTATTCTACGCCAATTTCTGTAAATGCAGTCATTTTCAAATGTCGCCGGATTTTTGCGACTTATGAGATAATAATTTGAGCGCGACACGCGATCCATACAGGGAATATTGTGTAAGCTCGGTGATCCATGTCAACAAAAGATACAGCTTTCACATTGGGCGCGGGCCAGGAAAAAACAGAATGTGTGTGTCTCTGTGAGTGCGTGCGCGCCCAATGTGAAAGCTGTATCTTTTGTTAACATGGATCAACGAGCTTACACAATTCAACGTATGGAACGCGTGTCGCACCCAAATTATTATCTCATAAGTCGCAGAAATCCGGCGAAATTTAAAAATGACTGCATTTACAGAAATTGGCCTAGAATAAAAAGTACTGAACCAAATTCAATGATTTTGGTATCATTGTCTTCTGTGGAAGATGCTCTTTCTAATGATGTCAAAAAATATATGACTTTTAGAACGCAAGGTACTGAAAATCCACTGTTCCGCTTTTTTAGGGACACCCGGTAGTCCCGCTTGCAGCACACTTACACATACAAAGACATAACATATAGCATGTGACCTTCATATGGCTTTGAAAATCAAGAAGCTTTATCCTATAAAGTCCGCAAACCAACAGAGGCTATTACTATAGCTCTACAGAAATATTCTTCTTTCCCTATCCATGCTTGGATACAAAGAGCACACCATTGGATAATAGACAACGAGAGAAGCGGGGCTAGTGCACTAGGTTATAATGCATCCAAGGGAATATCACAGCTGGATTTGATGATAATATCCAAAAATATCTCACAGCTGCAGCAACTATACATTCAGCATGTGGCCTGAATATCTGCACATACTAAAGTCAACTGATGAAATCAGGGAAAATAATGATACCTTATATGGCATTGATATACATTCAAATGAGTATTCCACTGTAACTTATATCTTACAGTACTAAGGATCAGTAAAACTGAGAAAACACCATCACAATGATTGTTCTAGTATTGCTGCTATGTACCATAGACAACAGCAAATTTCAGAATTCTACTCTGATATGTTCTTCACAATGCACTATATATGTATCTAATAATCATATTGAACCCATACTGCATTGAGTATAGAGTAAGAGACTCTGCTGCATTCCCTGTATGGATTTGTTCTGAATTCCTGCATACATTATCCCTCACTCTCAATGGCCATTGTGAGCTCAATCGCATCTTTTCTATTTTTCCTCCATATCTGTGATGGAAATGGTTGCTTTATACCTTTATCACTGAATCTGCCTGTGGCTTGATAGGTTATAGATTCATATGTCATCATGGCATTAAAGGTAGGGGATACCTTTTACAGACCTCCCAAAATGCAGCAAAACATTAAATATGAACCTCAGGGGATTTGTTAAGGCCACTGCTGAGAAATTTGGAAGTCAACATTTATCTACAATTTGAATAATGCACAAAACTCAACTACTCAGTAGTTCTGTGTGTCAGCCACACTTAAGCCTTTTTGTTGCAGTCTTCTGTATCTTTTATCTATAAACACAAATCTTAAAGTATAAGAGCTGATGTAATAACATATAGAGTGTGTGGCAAGAATGTATATAGAAATGTTTGTAAGTTTTGATGAACTTTCTTCACAAAATATACATGATGGACACACATGCAGTGCATGGGTCTGCAAAGGTAGCCTAGTAATGTACTGGAATTTACGGTGAGCCCCGAAAAAAATTCAATTCAAAATCTAACGGTCAATAAAAATGTACTAAATGTTACCTTCCACTTTCAATACTTTATGGGAGTTTCTAAAATGATACTCTCTTCAACATACCACTGTATAAATACAACTTTTCATTTAAGGCATGCAAATGGGATTCCCTACCTTTAACTTACATCTATGCCCTTTACAATTGGTTATACTTTAACTGTAACTTACACTGAGCAGGAGGGTCAATAAACGCTACTACTGCAGAAATGCGTGGGAGTTTGAACTGAATATCACTCACACAAGGTTGGCTGAGACACAGCAATGTATTCAGCAATTCATCTTCTCTTTAAGTAACTTCTTTTTTGTTTGTTTTCTTCACATTCGTTACTGTAAAGGCTGTTATTTTCACATACAGATTTTTCACGAATGATATGTTTTTGCGATTTTGACACTGAGGCTATCGCAAGTGTACTAATGCCTGTCCATTTGCAGTATTTTTGCATGTTATTAAATTTGCGGCCCAATAGTGATTTGTGAAATTTGTGAACATTAAACTGTCATGAAACTAACAGCTTTCACAGTATACTAGACTCACATAGAATATGATGTTGATATGAAGAAAAGTGTTATATATGCCTATATGAAGAGTTAAACAGAATAACCAATAACAATTTTTATGAATTTGAGGTATTTGAGATTAAATCTACTGAAAAACAAAGAAAATAATTAAAACATACGTGATATTAATAGTATTTTCAAAAATATTTCTTGTTATATAATAAGTGCAGTATCATTGAAAAGACTTGATTTTCCTCTATCTGGTGATGATAATGACCTTACATAAATGAACTTGAAAATAGCCTCCATCCATTTTTGCATTCAAACTCTTATATTGCATAAGGATCCTACAAAAGACTTGTGTGATATTAGTTAGTGTCTCCTTTCCTTGGACTTAGGCACTAATAAGTACATCTTGAGAATACAAAATGTCTAGGGAGACATACACTGATGGTGTCATTGCTGTATTTGAATGTCTTGTAGGTGTTGGACACTTTGGTATTCCCAGTAACATGATTTATGTATGACCGTTAGGTATTGCTTTCAAACCTCTTGCCTCTTGCTGGTTCTTGTTCTATTCCAGAAAAAAAAAAACCCACAAACAAACAAACACCAAATCATATTACTTGGAGCATTCTGTACTAGGAGTGTATCAAGTGGCGAGTACTTACTGTGATGAGATAATGATAGATAATAAAAGACAGACCCAGGGTTTCAAATATTACCACATAGTTCTCAATGTCATCACAGCGTTGTACAAAATGATTTACATGTATCAACAGAAAGTGAAACTCTTATTTTTTATCGTCTGTATCATTTCTATTATTGCATCATTAAACATACATACTAGCACAGCCTGTACAGATGGAATACTGCCTGAACTTGTTGAAGACTAATACCAAGTATACTCAGCCAGGCATCTATGGGAAATGTGTGTTATAACAAAATCAGTTTGTCCTCAATGGATTAATCATATATATCTGATTTCTTATATAATCTGATTTACATAAATAATCACCTCAAAACAGCTATCTTGGAGTAGGCACTGTCTAGCACACATGATTGTCCAGTCGTACAAGAGAGGTGTACAAGTGTAAGTAGAATATTATGTAAATCAAGTGCTTTACTAGTCTAATACTTTATGGGTAAATTGCAAACACAGGATAACAGCTAGGATGAACAGACAAAACAAAACGTGTTTTCAACTCGGGAATGTTTCCAATTATCAAGCATCATTGATATAAGTCATATTGTTGAAATTTAAGAAATAAGTCTAGTATTCTCTTTGTGGTATTAACAGTCTGTAATATCGTACAACTTTCTGATGTGGATAAAAATATCTGCCTTTACAGAAAATGGCCAATGCCTTTTCATGTTCTCTTCCCCAGGTGTTAGAATCTTGAGGAATTCCCCCCTGCCATGCAAAACACTGCCGCACATTGCTACCAAATTCAAAATGTGGGGAGTTGATGATGTATGACGTTGCCCATGGGCTACACATGAAATGCATTTTCCAGGTAATACCGGATCAGCATTGTTTCTCTTCTTTAGTGGCATGAGATTGTGCTCAAAATAGGATCTGATATCTAGAAACGTATTATGTGGCCAGTATAGATCACATATGGCTTATCGCTGCCAGATAAATAAGATTTTCATGGGAAAAGTAAAAGGAAAAAGAAACAGAACCGATGAAACATATGAAAACTCTCATGGATATGATAAGAAATCACTCTGAGTGTCCATGAACGTTTCAAATTCTGTGCATTCATCTGTTATTCCACCCATCTTTATATTGTATTCCAAATCTACCTGTGACACCAGCAGAAAGGTATACAATGATACACTAGTTTCATATATATCAGTAATTGAAAACTAAGAAGGAATTTCACATCCTCCACACGGTCTATACGGTTTATATGTTCACTGCGGGTATAACAAGCTTGTGTGCCTGTATATGAGTTATTTGGTATTGTTGCCTATGGCACTGAGGTGCTTTAAAGCATTCATAAAACACTTAACACACAATGACTCTCAGAGACAGCAAAATCTACAAAAATGAGAGAAAAAAACCCAACACACATACAAAAACAGCAATAATATTGTAAAATGATAATTTTAAAGAGATACATTGTACCTGTAAACTTAAAGGAGGGCCATACAATTGAAAGAGGCAAATAGTACAAATGGTGTAAGACAGCATGATCTTTAAGAATAAGCAGCATTATTTCCAGCTTTCATGTCATTTTTGCCTCTGTTTTCGAACTCTACATGAGAAATGTGGATGCCCTTACTCCCTGTGACATAAAAATGTACAGTGTTATCTTGCCAAACATGGGATATTGGATAGATTAAAAGGCAAATTATATAAATTGTCCAATGTTTGGAAATAGGAACACAAGTTAAAGCACTTGCTTCAGCTTGAAATTTTCTATTAGAGATGTTCAGATAGCTGCAGTAAAACCCTATTCCTTATGTCACTTACACAGAAACCTTTTCCAATCTTTCAGAAGACCTTCTACGAATGAAACCCCCTTTCCAGAGAAGTTGATTTCTATAACAACAGCACATTCTCACTTTCTTTGTCACACTGTAAGATCCTAAGATCAAGTGACATTCCCTGCAGCCATTACATGATGTTTGTGTCGGCTTCTTTATGTCGTTAACATTCTTGTGTATGCACAAATTGCATTTGATCAGTCAGCTTCCAGGAAGCTCTCTGCAGAATTGCAGAGCGAGCCCAATGGGAACGGGTTGACCCAAGTGCCAAACTTTCTGGAATGTTCTCGGAATGGCAGTTTGTCAACCCTTTGCCTGCTACATTAGGAAACTGACGGCCATAGCTCGAGGCCTCCTCCACCCTCAATAACTGGGATACCAAGTGTCAAAACATTCATCACCAGACAATTACGCATGCAAGGCATCCTAGACCCCATTCTTATGGCCACAATATGAGTGGTCTGCATTGTATTGTTAATTGTGTCTAATACAAGCTGTGCCTCTTGGTGCCACACCCTCTTCATCGCATTTATGTGTAAATTTCCGTTGTGATGATTTGCTATTGAAGGAATTACTATGTAAATGGGACTTTGCATTGAATGAGACTAAGCTTACTCCATCCTTTGAGCGCTCCTTTCATGCCGGCCACAAGACTAGCATTGACAGAATGTCCCTCCAAAAAGTTTGATGCCAAACATCTGCAATGCCCAAGGGGGTGGCCCAGCATGATAGCAAGCTTTTAAGACCATTCCTTCCTCATAGTTGGAAACCAGACATACAAGTGGATACCACAGAGCCTAGTTTTCCACTGCTGGTCCATTACGCATTGTGCATGCATGCATGCAGCTATCATGCCCTCTGCTGCCATAGCAACAATATCACATGAGACCAGATTTTCCGCTGGTCCGGTGACTAGATTTACTGAACAGGGATAGCTTCAGCGTGATGCATAAGATAATGTACAGTTTTTAAAAGCCAAGATATTTCTGGACAGGTGTTGTGAGATAATTCCACACAAAATCTATCCCATCTTCGCCATGGAAATGGGGACCCTGACATTGATCCATCCACTATCATTTGCTGTCACAACAGTTTGATGTAGCTGGGGTTTTGTTTGATAATTTCTTGTGACTACATAGGCAAATTGTGCAATAATGCTCCATCTTTTTCGTTGCTGTGAAAGTACACATACACACCCGATTTAACTTCCAATGTTATATATCTTTTCCCTCTGCCTGTGAATCCACCAATATTATGCCAATTGAAAGACAAGAAAACAATAAACTTAAATTTTCAACAAAACTAGTTCTCTCAGAGCTGATTTGGTGGAAGATCAAAATCATGTCCTGACACTGATCCCAAATGCCATTATTACCCCTAATACCATATTGATATCTGCACATCAAAATATGGTATGCAAGGTGTTTGTAATATTACAAACAAATGCAACCTAGATAGTAATAAAGATAAATATTCAAGTAGACGATCATGAGATATAATGACTGGAGGACTCTGTGAGAAGAAACAACCATCAACTATTCCCATTTCTCAGACAGGGGTAAAAAATAGCAACATATGACCAATATTATTTTCTGATGCCATCCACTTCCTTGGCAAGGTACTGCATCTTATAAAAGAAATGGCAATGTACTTGATATACAATGCACAACAATGATACATACAGGTATCATCACATCAATACAGCAAGGGAGGGGAAGGAAAACCAAACCCTAAAGTCTGGATACAAGGCTATGACTTATCATGTGGTGAAACCTTTTTCCTGTTTATGCCAGCTGGTTTGGCCAAAAATCAAAGGGATCCAGAGAGAAATATGAGGACTTCGGTTATAGACTAAATTACCATTTGCGGGATCCCGAAGCCATTTACCATGTGGAATTACCCCACGAGCTTGCACCACGTACGATACAGCAACAAAGTGCCTGAATCATTGTGCGCCACTGGAGCAGTAATATTATGCCTAAAACTACCTGCTACCCTGCACTCGGGCCATGATGCTTCATCGCTCTATCATACACCGAAATCAGCTGACCAAATCCTGCCCAAATATGATTACAGGACTCATATGTCTAGGGCATTACTGAGTATTACTCACATTATGATGTCCTTGATGACTCATATCATATACAGCTTTTTCCTTCCATATATCTCCTGAATATATTCAGGAGATATATGGAAGGAAAAAGCTGTTTGTTTTTCTTTAAAAAAAAATGTCCCATATGTGAGAAAAAAAGGTAGCTGAAATGAGCTGTTTCCTTGGAACAAGACCACAGCAAAAAGGTGTACCAGTGTTGATGGGAATGTGATTTCTGAAGTATTACTACTGAAGCCTGCTTCGTGCAAAGATTTGATGGTAAATAATGAATATGCTCTATGACTAACCTTGACTAAATGATGAATGACTAATCTTGTCCTGCTCTTTTCAATGAATGATCAGTCTTTAAAGTGCAGAGCACACATTGAAGAAAAATTGTTGCTTCCAAACTGAATAAATAGCTTGCAAACAGGATAAAAAATGTAGGCCTATAGACACATGCTATTGAACATGTGTGTGTATATCACTACTATTCATAAAATTCAGAATTAAATGACCAAATATATGAAACCCCAAGTCTACTTCTAACTACTAAAAATGTATGTGGGCTTGAAAAAAAGTGAGTCCACAGTGGACAACCACAACCTGAGAAGGTTTAAAAAGATGTGAGGTTGTCTTTGCTTTTATATAGGAAATTGAATACAGATCTAGAATACAATTTTGTCTGAATTGGTTCATGAACAACTAACAATGTAATATAAGAACAAAAACAACTATTGCTTAGACAGAAAACTAGCTCACATTCTGGTTGCCACACTATGACATACTGCATCAACTGCCTGGCAAGTAAATCATCTTTTAAATGGCTAACAGACATGACACAGCAAGTGTTTGACTTGTCAGCAGTAGTTTCAGCATTGGCCTCACCCTACTTAAATTTAACATGTGCTGCTCATATATCCATGGTTTTTACTCTGCAAATCTTCCACTGACCTACACATCAATCTTAAACTAATAATATAATCAATATGATAAATTTAATAGATCATGAATCTAACATTTTCTTTAAATTCACATGAAAAAGAATATCCTGCATCTTTCACAATGAGTAATTGTGGTGTTGAAATAATATGGCAATGATGATGTGTGAAAGGGAAGGGGCTGCAGTTAATAGTCATCAAACCAATAACATTAATGTAATATTTTTGTTACAAAACCAGTGGGAAATTTGTGGAACTATGATATCGTAACATCACTAAACTTGGATACACTTCTCACTGTTCTCACTGTTTCATGCAAGTCATGAAATTCCCTAACCTCCTCATTTTATCACGAATAATCTTAATGAGACGACTTCCCCTTACTGCTTGTGCGATATCACTCCACTTACTAGCGTCAACTTGACAACTTAGATCTATAGGCAAAGTGCTTTAAAGTCTTAAATGCCAGTTCCCCACGATACTCCTATTACTTCATTGACAGTCAACAGTGATTGTCACCATAAATACCACAGACTTAAGCAAAAGAATAACATATCATTTGGCGTGAGGAAAGAAAAAAAAACAGAATTTAGGTCAATTGATTTGACATACCCGTTATCCAAGAATATTTTTTTTTCAAGAATAGGAACAGCACCATCTAATCAACAAAGTCCTTCTGTGAAAGTCAATAAAACATTCAGATATGGATGTTCATAGTCCTGCAAATTGAAGCAAGCACAGACAATAATATGGTTCTATTTTACTGAAATGTCAAAATACAAAGGGAATAAGAAAAACAAAGCAAAAAAAAAGAGGTAAAAATAACACTGAACAAACAAGTATGGTATAGACTTAACAGTGTTATTAAGACTTCTGGCTTTTATCATCATGCTAATTTTAGCATAAAGATAATAAGAAGCATTAAAGAGAGAGGGAGAGAGAGAGAGAAAGATAAAACACTACAGGAGGAGAGGGAGAATGATAGAAAAAGAGAGAGAAGAATAAAGAAGTAAAACACAAAGAGAGAGAGAGAGAAAAGAACAATCACTCAGCTGCTTTTTCTCTCCCAATGCGGATAGTTTTACATCTACTTCTGACAGCATATCTTCAATGACGCATTCACCGGGTCAGAGGAGACAGGGGGATGGTGGCAGTAATAGCCTTCATTCAAGAGACACTGGATTTATTTCTGTTTACAGAAGAGCCATAGTGGAGACTCTGACGATGTACATAGAGGAAATTACAACAGATTATTTTCTTGGAAGAAGTGCTAAAAGTGCTAAAAGTAGACAGGCTTTGCGCTACAAAAGTTTTAATAACAGACTGTTCCGATAAGTCAAATGTGAGGCAAATGTCATTACAAGTCACATTCTAAGTTTTTCTTTATAAACTGTGCAGAAAAACAACATGTGAGGTGACATACATTGTAACTCAAACACGAAGTTCTTTTTCCTAGAAGCTTCATAAACAAACCAGGCTGTGTTATCACTAGGCAGGGGATGAACTACTATTTATATTACACATACACAGAATGGATTTAACATGGGACATGCACTGTGACTGTGCAGTTGAATAATGTAAAATAATTAATATGGAATATTCAACAAGAAGAACTACAGAGGGAAAACAAGACAAAGTAATCACATTTGAAGCTGAGGCTATCATTGATAATAAAATTTTTGCCCACAGTTTAGAGACCCTTTTAATTTACCATTAACCTTTAACACTATCATTTCCTCTAAATAATTATCTACATTTTCTTATCCTTCCTTCTCAGGATGGGAATGAAGCATCAACAATCACTTGTGAAATTCAACTGGTTTCATCTAAAAGACCCTCAAGTGTTTTTATGAGGTCCTTGACGGATTAAGATTACTTTTTATGCAACCCTAACATCCATCAATTTTAACATGTATGATACATGACATCTTGTAACAAATCAGGTTTCAATTATGTCATCAAGTATGACATTCCAGATCAAACTACTTCCGCTAATGGCACTGGTGATAAATGTGGATTCTCTTGTATACGTAGAATGTAGAAATATATTCCAGTCACCTAGGATAGAGAAATCTGAATTTCTTGAGGGCATGTTAAATTACATCTAGGAGAGAAAGATTACAATATCTATTACAGATATTTAATTAATATCATCATTCTAGATTACAGCATGCCTTCATCCATGCATTGTAAACTAGGGTAACAACAGTCAGAATATACTCTATTTCATACTTCTGGTGATATAACATGGCATAACGTGCTAGTCCCACTAATATAGTGTGTAACGTCAGTGTTAGAGACTGTAAATCCAAGGTTTATCTCACAATCACGAAGCACTAAGCATGACAATACCTGACAATATAGTAATTCAGTTTGATCGATGACAAAGATGATGTGGTATTCATGATGTCTTTTAGCACTAATGAACATTTGCCAAAAAAAAAAAAATCCTGCATATCGCAATGTGATGCAGTTTTAATGATAGCTAACTCATTTCAGTGATATCTTTAGCAGAAATGCATATCACATATACTTGACGATATCACAAGTGATGTGGTTCTAACTGGTAGCGAAAGAATGTTGCATATTATACCTTCAGTGACAATAAACTTTACAGGAAATATCTTGTGAAATTACAAGAGATGTGGTTTTGATGACATTTCAGTCAAATTTCTTATCAATATGCATCCAGCTTGCAGGCTTGGTTGAATGAGTGGCGTGTAAGTCTAGCTCATCTCTACTATATATTGCAAAAGTGTGATAACAACCCCTTCCAAAACCATCATCACGTACTAAGCAGCAAGTCACACAGTCTACAAAACTAACCATTTGTACTTCATATAATCCTGCTTCCTTTTTCTTCCAACATTGTGGTGTGAAGGAATATAAGTTTTGTCATGCAACTCTGTCAAAACCCTACACAGACTAAAATCCAACCCCAAGCTTCTCTAAAACGTGAGATTCTCCTGCCTGGAGCCCCTCGCAAACTGGAGACTCTGCATTGTGCGAACATGGACACAATATCATGTGCTGTAGCATACATCATGAATACAAAATGCAACGCTCCTTGTGACTGGGGTCTAGGACCCGCTTTAAGGTCTAGGAAGCTCTAGGGTCATAGATGCTCTCTGGTATTATCTCAGCCTTATTTTTCAACATTATATGGCAAGACTCAAGTCGGTTGGGAGAAAATACATCTCGAGTGGGAGACACACACAGCTAGAATAGGAGAAATTCAAACTCAAGCAGGAGAGCAGGAGATTTTGAAAAAAATTACCATAAAGTGACAGGTCTCCCGCTGAAAGCAGGAGAGTTAGAGCCTCTCCCAAATCGATCAATGCAGTTAGTATTATATAAAATTGCATATAATCATACATTGTACAGTAATTTAACCCGTTGAGGACGAGTCTCCAGTATACTCGGGCAGGTGTCTATGGGAAATGCGTGTTGTAGCAAAATCAGTCCATCCTACACGGGTTATTATACAGAGTTAAGAGATACCATACTCCCTGTTTTAAGGCAAGCGAACAGTTTTCACGAAATTTAAAGGATCACTGGATACCCACTGTATATCAGTACCAGCAATCAAACGGAATATCTCAGGTAAACATAAATACAATCCTACAACAAAGGTAGAGCCCATGCATTTTGCCTCCAGATACATTATTCTGGTATACCAACGGATTGCTACTGTTCTAACAAAGAGGCAAATCTCTATGGAATTAAAATTGGGGGAATTCAAGGACACACAGAGCCAACCAGTGGGAGCTAATGAAACTAATACATGCACCTGTATCCACAAGTGATTTTTTTTTTTTTTCTGTTCACGGAGCTGCATAGCTCAAGCAGTACTCATAGCCATTGAGACAACGACGCGATGGAAATATGATTTCCTGCCAAGCAATGTGGAGAATGAGCCCAGTGAGCTGTGCTCTAACTCTTTGAGCCGGCAGAGAGCACAAGGCTAAGTACACTCTGCAGCTGGTACCGGTATTGATTGGGCAGAGGACCATCCTCAAAATCCAGGTCACATAGAGGAGAGAGCGCACCGCACAAAGGCTTTCTTCACATCCTGCAAAGGTGCGTTCACACCTGGGGGATTTGCGCCCAATTGGCGCACCCATTCCCATGCTCCATTATCTACGGTCTAGCAATAAAGCACAGACAAAACATCCATCTGTCCTTCAAACATTTACAGATATCGATGCACAGTAGCCACTTAAGAGACGTTTCTTTTTTACTTCCTTTCGCCCCTGTAAATTTTCAGGTGTATGGCGCATGAATGTTGAAATTTCACATCCAGAACCTGGTTGAATGGAACAGTGTAATGACTTTTGACAAAAGGTCATGGATGACAAAACTGGGATGGAGAATGTTCTTCTAGTACAATGACATTTACTGTGAGTTGGGTGGGATTGCAATCCTGTGAGCATCGACTGCTCCTTTGATTCCTAGAGCTACTCTGAGCTTCTTCACTGAAGACAACTGCTACAAAGTAATGTATTTTCTATACACGACAGGTGTTACTTGAAGAGCAGATGGAAAGATGTTGTTTGATAGTAAAAGCAATAGATTGTACACCATTATACTTTGACATCGGCTGACCTCATACAAAATGTCATCTTCATGCAAACATTGGTAGAAATTCCGAGGATTTACAGTAAAGTTCATAATTCTAACTAATTCAGAAGAAACTTTCTACTTTCCTCTCATAAAACTAACAAGAGAGCATAGAGAGTGCTTTTGTCTTTTGATATCAGATTTTTCTTCCTCATTTTTCTTGAGTTACTGGGATGAGCATATTCTTTAATTTCTTTTTTTTTTTACCAGTCTTTCGTAGATTCTTTTCATCCTTGGCTTTCTTTAAACATTTAACATGAATACCCAGACAGAAAGAAAACTGATGTAACAAAACTTACATTTTCTTCAGAGATAAGAGCACAACCCTGTATATTCTGGGGATAGCCTTCTCCATACCAACAAATTTGCATTCTTGATTATAAAAGCATATAAAACATATCATCACAATTATCTAATCCATTAAGTGGCAGTACTATATTAATCCTTTATAAGTTCACAGGGAAATGTCCAGTATGTTCTAAATCTCAAATATGCCAGTTTAATGTCACTATGAAGTCATACCTGTATAACACTGTATAAAATGTCAATGGTTACACAGTGTATTTCACATCATTAGTGCAGAGAAGGTTAGACTGCTGATCAATATCAAAATTCCCTCATCCTCTCTAGGCTTTGAAAGCAAGAATGGAGTGCATGCAAATCAACAAAAGGCATATTTACACCTGATTGTAATCCACACAATGCAATTATGTACCACCTGAAGTGTGTAATGGTTACTGGCCCACAAGAGTATGGCATTCATGGCATGTGTACATGAACACATTAAGTATGTGATAGGTTAGCAGAATACAATCTCCTGCTGTTCTCTCTGTTTTCTCTGTTATGTTGAGGTGATCCCTTAGCATATAGCACATGCACATAGTTCAGTGACAACCTGCCATATAACTGCGATGTAATGATGGTATTTGGTGCACTTTATTGCTTTAGCACGGAATACCTGGATATATGTCTATTATCATAAACACACAATTCTTGAAATATTTATTCATTTTACTGCTATCACAACCAGTAAATCCAATCCCATTTATTTCCTGTTTGTACCACATGTCGTAGAAAGTCAATGATAATAAACTTTTTTTTTCTTTCTGAACTTAATACATCAATATTTCTGACTTGCGTGTATCAGCCTAAACAATATCTGGTAATACATCATTCCTAATTTAGATGAGCATGCATTGAGATCCCACAGATACCAAGGTTGCTACTTTTACACTGTTCATTACATGGTGCCCCCAGTAAAATGATGGATGGGGTGTGAAACGTTCTAGACAGGTACTAAAGTGGCTGTAATAAATTCTGGATTATTTTGACATATCATTTCTGCATGACTGTAGGAAAATGAGGAGGAGAAAGAGGAAAATGAAAAGGAAATCAAAGATGAAGAGAAAGAAGAAGATGAGAAGGGGAAAATGAAGAGAAAGAAGAAGAGGAGGAGGAGAAAGAAGAAGATGAGAAGGGAAAATGAAGAGAAAGAGGAGGAGGAGGAGGAGAAGGAAGAGAAGGCAGAGGAGGAGGATAAGGTAAAGCAGGAGGAAGAGGAGGAGATTGAAATAGGATAAAGAGAGAAAGAGGAAGAAGATGATATAAAAGAAGAGGAAAAGGATAAGGAGGAGGAAGAGGAGAAAAAGAACAAGATAACAAAGGGAAAGGAGGCAGAAAGAAAAAAGACACAGGAAAAAGAGGAGAAGAAGGAGAAGAAGATGAAGAAGACGATGACATAGACATCTGTTGCAGATGTGAACACAGCAAGAAAGTCTGTGTGAACGTGGCCCTGGAGAGCCTATTGACGTCATTACAGAGGCAAGGAGCATAAGCCTAGCTCTGCCACCGATATGTTAGCCCGCATCTCGATATGCCCAGGAACATGCATTTGTTTGTGAAAATCATAGCCCGGGTTATCATGAAGAAGAAGAAGAAGAAGAATTAGAAGGAAGCGGATGGCAAAGAGCGAGGTTGACGCTGGGTCAGAACAGAGAAATATATGCAGGGAGAGATGGGAAGAGCAGAGTGGAGGAAATGGGTGGAATATGAAGTGTTGAACATTATGCATGCAGCGCATATTGTGCCTTTAATATCCCTTTTGTCTGAAGCTTTGCGTCAGAGTTGTGTGGACTACATACATATCACTATGGCCTGCCTGCCATCTAACACTGTAAAAAGTTTCTCTTTGAGATTAAATACGCAAGAGTTGACATCAAAGAGGAATGGCCCTTTGTTGTATAGTCACACAAGTTCAACCTTCAGTGTTTATTTCAAGGCCAATATTCACAACCAGTTTTCACATACAGTCGCAGACATGAACTTGACAGTAAATAAAAGAACATCAATGGATTCATCATAGACACTATAGGAATAAACACACACTTACACACACACATACAAAGAAAATCAAGAATATAATTTCCCTTAAAACAAACTTTGATATAAAGCTTTGGATGAACAGTGTCATCTAAACGTATACAAGAATGACACACAAAATGGGGGGGGGGGGGAAGAAATATTGGATAATCTCTCAACTCTGCAAAACATTTCACTACAAATGCCATTAAAATAAAGATACTTTTAATTTTGGGTTGCAGAACAGAACATGGACACCAGGCTCCATGAGGAACAGAATCAGTTATCTCACACCTTCAGATACAATGTAGTAACTAACCAAACATACTTATAATCAATAAGAGGAAACAAATATCCTAAAAAAGTTGTTTTTATAACTAGTGAATTCCTCCACCATCAGACATCTTGACATGTCCTCCTTCAAGCTTTGTTTGCTTAGTTTTGACTACATGTGATGTGGTGTAGATCCACAAAAGAAGTGTTTGTCTTTTAAAGCCTCCATGCTGAGTTTGGAAAATAATGTACCGGAACACGAGACCTTTGACAAAACTGCCAAGACTCAAGACCGGGTGAAACAAGTTTGTTACTCTGGACATCAAACACAAAAACATGTTGAAGCTTTCACATATTTGAGAGAACAGCTATAATAACACACTTGAATGAAAAATTTCTTTTTATGTAAAACCCATAGGCCCGAATTCACGAAGGTGGTACAAATGAAACCATGGTTTAAACCATGGACAAAAACTATGGAGCGCCAAGTGTCGCATGGAATATCTCGCTACGAAATCGGTCATTTCGTCGATGAAATGATTATTTTGTAACGAAATGACAACAATTTGTATCTAAATGAACATGTCTTCCCGAAATGATAATTTCGTTAACGAAACGGTCATTTTGTTGACGAAATAACAAATTTCGTAACAAAATATTCCGTGCGGCACTTGGCGCTCCATGGTTTTTGTCCATGGTTTAAACCATGGTTTCATTTGTACCACCTTCGTGAATTCGGGCCTTTGTGTGCCTTGAATGCCTTGTAAACATGGTCCAAAAGTTCCTGGCACAGAGAGGGTTAAATGATGGAGAACCTGAAAGGCTTCACATTTAGATGACGGTAGATTCCTTGACAGGGAGTGCTGCCCTCTTGGGGGAAGGAGTCATGGCTGATTATGATGTCAGTGTCTACAACGATTTCCCACTGATACAGAGTACATGCCAAGACTTGTTCAAGAAGTCAAAAGCCATTACAGAAGTTCAGCGGATTCTGATGGGAGTCTGTTCATGGCTGGCTAGAAAGAAAGTTTGAGGTGCAAATTTACAGTGGTAGTCCCTTCAAGGAGTCATATCAGATGTAGAATCGAAACTGATCTTTAATACTACTAAACCAAGTATCTGACCTCATTAATGATTTTTTTAAAATCTTATTTTACGGCAAAGTCCCATCTAAAATGAATGACCTTAGACGGAGTAATGTGACTATAAAAGTACACTAGCTTAGAATTTCAGGATGTAATTTACTGGTACTAAATACTTTCTTTAATAGTCACTATGTCATTCACTAAGAGAATGATGTTAATAATCATTAGTATACAAAAAGTGAATGGTCATCAGATTTTGCACAAGGTGAAAGATGAAGCACTCCATTCAATGGGGTAATGCCAAGTTGAATAGTGTGCCTCATATTTCACAGAGTGTGAAATCCTGTACCACTGCAGGAGTAAAGACCAGGTATACTGGTAATATTTTGTTTTATACAATGCTTCAGGTGTCAATGGATGCGGTTCACATCGATTTCTTAATTTAGTGCAGAAATTGCAACCATTTTTCATGAGAGGCCTATGGTTGTACATTACACTGTGGCACAGTCGTTTGCGAAAGTAATCAGTTGAAGTTGTTGACAGTAAAATGAGTGACTGAATGTGCATGGCAAAGGTATACTGTTATGTCATAGGTATGCAATGTTGCAAAAACTATGAGTTGATTATGAGCCTAACAGGAATAAATATGAGTGGGTGACGTCAGCATGAAATATCCAAATTCCTCAATAAAAATTGTATGCTAGACAGCAACAGCATGCAACAGTAGTTTTAACAGCAAGACACATGATAAGCAATCAACCAATCAGATAGCTAAATGCAGAATCTTTTTAGGTGTTCTAAATTTCAATTAGTTTTTGCACTGAGTTGCTCTCCAATGTTGTTTGATGCTCCTTCGGTTGTATACACCAAGTCTTGTTCAAGATGCTGATGGCCTTCATTCATCTGGCCTTACTCTCCAGATGCCCATTACACATCTCAAGGGATACGGAGACCCAGCATTTTTCTGTATCGCTCCTCACCTATGGAACACTCTCCCTTCTTTTCTCTGTGAAATTGACAAACTGGAGCACTTTAAAGGGTGTGTACAGTTCTGGTCGAGGTGAGGATTTAGCTTTTAACGTTTTGCGAGATATTCAGAAACCACTCTATGAGAGGTCAAAGAGCATGCAGTTCTAAGGGGTATCAAAAGTTTATTCGATGAAAATCGGTTTTGAAATGGCTGAGATATCAAAATAAAAAAAGAAAAAAAAAGGTGAAACAAAGAGATGATAATAAAGTTGTGGCATGTCGCCTTTTATTATTAGCACTTTTTTGGGTATCTCAGCCATTTGAAAACCAATTTTCATCAAATAAACGTTGAATCCTTCTTAAAATTACATGTTCTTTCATATTTCATAAGAGGCTTTTCATTATCTCACTTAGGAATGTTGAAAACATGAATCCCCACCTCAACCAGTACTGTACAGTCCCTTTAAAGCCTCACTCAAGACTCACATTTTGCACCAGGCATTCAACTGCTAAATCTCTTGGAGGAGACTGTGCCTTTGAATGTTTCTACGACAGATATATTAATGGCGCTATACAAATGCTGTGGATCATCATTATCATCATCACATCTCTTTTGTTTTTAAAGATCATGCTGACGCATATTTTACATTTACATGGTTGTAGCTTATCACACACACTCCCACACACACAAACACACAAAGAACCCAATCACTTACAGCACTACACTATGAATCAAATTATGCTTTGGGGTCACTAAATACTTCTATATTCCTTTACATATTACAATCTTAAACATTTGTTTATTTCATTTTTAGCAATGATTGTTCTTAAAAGCGCCCTCCACTGCCTTAATGAAAACAAAATGTAGACTTCTCGGCCCGAATTCACGAAGGTGGTACAAATGAAACCATGGTTTAAACCATGGACAAAAACTGTGGAGTGCCAAGTGTCGCACGGAATATTTCGTTACGAAATTGGTCATTTCGTCGACAAAATGACCGTTTCGTTAACGAAATTATCATTTCGTGGACGAAGTGTTCATTTAGGTACCAAACGTCGTCATTTCGTTACAAAATAATCATTTCATTGACGAAATGACTGATTTCGTAACGAAATATTCCATGCGACACTTGGCGCTCCATAGATTTTGTCCATGGTTTAAACCATGGTTTCATTTGTACCACCTTCGTGAATTCGGGCCCTCCAGTTGAGAGTTCAAAATATACTAAATGTGTATGATCATAGGGGCATAATCATGATATACAATATGTTTAACCCGAACCCTATTCTTACACCAACTGTCTACATAAGTGGCATTTCATAGGGCATTTGCTATACATACACATATCTCAGTATGTGGGATGGTGAAACAGGAGCTCAATGACAGCGTTACCATGGCAAGCTATGCCTCCCTCAGAGAATAATGCCTTTCGTCATCACACATTCTTCTGGGATGCAATTCAAACAGGTTGATTTCAATTACTTGCAATAGGGATTTCCCTGCTAAGCCCCCTACAGTTTCTTTTTTTTTTCTTCAATTCAATTCAATTATTTCCATGGAACAAAGGGCAAATACATAATACAAAGTATACATACAGGGAAGTAAATGTAGAGAAGTAAAGTAAAAGTTATAAAGTATAAATGAATGTATAAAAAGTAACAATGCATACTTTGCAATAATGACATTCTAAAGGCGCGTTTACACCGGATCCGGCACGGCACCACGGCACGGCATCACGGCAACCCAAAAAATCGCTCCCCCAATAAATCCTACGAAACCGTTTACACTGCAACGGTACCGTTCCATTTGTCGGATACGGCATTTTTTGCCGGATTTGTGAATCGATCTGAGAGCCATTTTTGGAGCACGGCACACGGCATTTATCACTTTGGCCAATCAGAGTCCAGAGATATTACGTCACTCTACAAGACTTCTCGAGAGCTAGCTGCTAAAAATCAAACGGTGATCGAGCACTGATTGTCTATGGGAATTTACATGTTATTTTTTGCCGTGCCGTATGCAGTGGAAACGGGAAAACGGCGTGCCGCGCAGTGTGCTGCCGTGCCGGATCCGGTATAAACGCGCCTTAAGAAGGAAACAAAGCAATGGAAAAGAGTGATCCACTTAAAAGCAGAGTTGGTTTAAAGTCTGCAAATAAGACTGCCCAGTTTTCAGCTCCAAGACTAATTAATGCTTGATTGAATAAAATGTTTTTTATATTGACTCCCCAAAATTTTCTCTGAACAGAACCCTGAGCAAAGAGATTTATGGGTCAAAAATACACTCAAAGACCACTTGAAGTCAGTTGATTTGGTAGGTAAGAAAAGTCCAAAACCATGTGCACTCATGGCAATGGCTCCTTCTTGTGAATGTTGGAGTGTGGGTTACCCTGGACCACCTCAATTCAGCCTTTTATTCTTAGTCATATGACACAGTAAACTGATCAAAGTCCAAGGATGAAATAAACACTGGTGGTAAGAATGTAAACAACAAATACCCTAGTCATGCTGATTGCAGACTCAACCAAAAACACAGACTTTGTTGAGTCTGTCTTCTGATACTCCATTAAACTTAAACGGAAAGATGCTTCCTCAGTGGGCAAACTTTCTCTTCAGATATTTTTTTCTTTCATGTGCCCTTTGGACTGTGATTTGATACACTTTGGTGGGCAGATGGAACTGAAAAACTTTGCTTCCAATGAGTAATCAATGCAAAAAATTACAAAAAGGCTTAGTGGAATGGGGGTATAGACCGATTCGGGTTCGTTGAGGGCAGCAGACAATTTGTGGCACTGGGCGCAGCCATAAGCTCATTTTGAGGTGTCTTAGCCGACCCCCCCTCTTCTCCCCCACCCCACGGGCAACATGTTTATCGCACACTTGTAACAAAGGTTCGCGCACTAAGCCAGCATTCGCGCACTCAGTACGAGACGCCTATTGGCTAAAACAACCATGCATCAGTTTTTCATTCCGTGCGCATGAGAGGGGTGGGGAGAGAGGAGGGGGGGTCGGCTGAGACACCGCAGTAATGGCACTGCCCATGCCAAAAATACACATAGCGCGTCACAGAATCGGTCTATAAGTGCTAGATGGCCTATACAACCCCTACACCTGAAATTTAAACATGTTTAGACTCTAATAGAACAGACGAACAACATAAACCTTTCCTACAGTGATCCCGTCATCAGGTCAAGTTATGCACATAAATGCATCCTGCCCTGCACGTGCTACTACAAACATACATCCCCATTAACATACATCCCCATTTCAGAACAAGAGAGGCGTTAACACCATACATTTATGGAGTTGATGCCTTCTGAATCTCGTCTGATACAGCACTCTTGTCGATTAAAGATAATTAAAAGTTTTGGTACCTCAAAAGTTTCCCTGAATTTCTGTGTTTCAGGTTAAAGTACCTTTCAAATAACTAACACTTTGAGACTTACTCGCCCCAAAGTGCTCTCATTTCTTAGTAATCATGCAATTAACTGCGACCAGCAGCCCCATACGCATAGCGTAATGGGGCTTCGCATTGTAGCATTCAAGATCATGACAGATTTAGTATCGCGGGTAATATCAACTTAAAATCCAGAAAATTCTTCAATTTGAAGACTTACCAATTAAGTTGAAGTCTTGAAAACAGGCTTTGGGCAACGTTTGGTTTTGCCAATAGTCCCTTTCTGTTCGAATTGATGACTGAATGTGACTCGGTCGAGAGGACCTTGGGAGAGCTACATACACTGTTACTACGGCCAGCGCATACGCACACATCACATGCGAACAAATTTCAAATCCACGAACGGAAAGATGTTTGTGTGCGCATGCGCTGGCCGTCAATTCAGTGTAGCTCTCCCACGGTCCTCTCGACCGAGTCACATTCAGTCATCAATTCGAACAGAAAGGGACTATTGGCAGAACCAAACGTTGCCCGAAGCCTGTTTCCAAGACTTCAACTTAATTGGTAAGTCTTCAAATTGAAGAATTTATGGATTTTAAGTCGATATTTACCCGCGATACTAAATCTGTCATGATCCTGTAAGCTACAATGCGAAGCCCCATTTAGCTATGCGTATGGGGCTGCTGGTCGCAGTTAGCTACTCAGTATGCGTATGGGGCTGCACGCTGCTGGTCGCAGTTATCATGCAATAATGGTTTCGTACAATACGTGTGCTACCTCGCCGCCTCTGGTACGAAACCATTATTGCATGATTACTAAGACATGAGAGCACTTTGGGGCGAGTAAGTCTCACAGTGTTAGTTATATGAAAGGTACTTTAACCTGAAACACAAACTAAGACAAGGAAATTCAGGGAAACTTTTGAGGTAATACCAAAACTTTATATTATCTTTAAGTGCATGGAAAACAAATCCATTTGAAAGAATTACCAAAAACAAACAAACAAATTCTGCCAATGTTTTTGAATCTTTGAATCACTCAAAGCATAGTATCACATACTAATAGTAGTTTGGTGAACATTTTAGTGAATTGGTAAGAAAATGATCATTTGCCTATACTGTCAGTTCACCACCTTCAATGAACGCTATGTTCACCACACATGACCCATAAGAAAGGTGTGCTTGGTAATTCTAGTCACAGTTATTTAAACTACATTGCTTTTGTTTTACTGGCACTCTGACTACCATAAGTTTTCCCTGCAGGGGATAGTCCTCCTTCAAAGCTAATACCGTTGTGTATCCAACACAAAGAATACTCTTTATCGCATGATGGACAAGAGATATCAAATCATTGACAGTTAATACTCACATGTGGGTAAGGCCTCGGGTTGAGGAATGTCTGTGTTTATTTCACTCTCGCCCTGATGACTGGATCAATGACTGCAAGGATAGAGAGATTATAAACTCTGTGTCAGTCACTGGAAGGACACAAACAGGTTAAAGGTTGGTTGACAGCATTTTGCGACAGATTCCTGCAACATAACAAGTCTAGAGATCAACAATTTATCCCACAACACCTTCTTCGTAATAGTTCTTCTTTCAGTCTGGTACAGTCCGCCTCTGGGGTATTATCGTACCTAGTTAAAGTTAACAATGATACCATCCCAATTAGCACTGATGGCAAGAATAATTGACAGTTGTAGTTGGGTGCTAATGTTTGGTAGGTCATCAAGACCAAAACAAAAATTGCTCCTATCTGTCTAGTTAACAGTGAAGAAATAAAAGTGTGACTTTTGGAAAACTAAAGATGGAATTATGTTTGCATTTCAGTCATAACATAAGGGCACCTAACCGTTCCTGTTTTAAAGACAAATAAAAGCAAATCTTTGTGTCTTAAGGTGCTGAAAGTGTAACAAAATTATTTCTCCTCTTTTTAAAGGGAGTATGCTCCTAAAAAAGTTATTCATTGGTGTTCATGATAAATTTGGACAGTAAACTCTAAGTAAGCATAAAGGTTTGCTGTTCAGCAGATTTCATCTCAGAATATGTTCCTGAGATGGTGATACACAAGTTTCTGTCGGTCACGTCAGCATAATTATACATGGACATAAACAGATATCAACTATAAGTGGATTTTGAACTTCGGAACCTGATCTGGTTAATGTCTTTGTAATGAGAATTTAATTACACCACTGTTTGATTAACTCGAGGGGTGAGCGACGTACATTCTTAAATCAATAACAGCTTTCAAGAGAAACCAAAGAAATGAACTTTGCTTGCATCAAGAGATATCCAGTGATTTCAAATACGTCTGTGCTTTATTTCTCGTGCACGCTTCCAATCGCATCTTATGTAATTCATGGGCTCTTGAATATGGCACTTGAAAATTGCTGGCTACACGAGGGGTAGCACTTGTGAAACTCTGCTCCATCTAATACAAGTATGCGAGAATTACCGCGAGTCACACCACCGGCACCACCTATACCCAAAGGAAGGGATAAGATGTATGTCATGAAATGTACAAAGAGCATCTCATCTTTAAGAGATGCCATAGACATGTCATCAGCTACTTGGACTTGACTCTGATATTTTACGAGCTGAAAAAAACCCCCCAAAATCAGTCATATATCTTAACACCTTCGGTCCTCACAGCTATAGACAGACATATTAAGAAGTTGAAGCAAAACTGAACACATCTGAGCTGTTGACATATTTTGTAATCTGTACAATAAACATATCGTCCCCCCCCCCCCCCATCTGACACATCTGAGGAAGCTTCGACAAAAATCCACTACATGCTCTATCAATCAACATGAAATCCTTATCAAGTGTATGACAAATTCATTTTCATTCAAGTGGGCTAATTGCCACAAAAGTTGTCAGATATCAAGAGCCATATCAAACTGTAATTGTTGCATTACGGCCAGATTGTAGCAGAATTGAGCCTGAGTTTATCCAGCTGCCTCATCTTCTGTTTTGTTTTGTTAAGAATTCCAAGCCCAAATCATACGAATTCCAAGTCATAATCATAGCTAGTCATAGTCCCACGCATGCTTCTCAGTGACAAGCTGGTATGGGCAGACTGCAACTTTCTGAGAGTAAATGCCTAAAAACACCTTTAAAGTTTGATGACCTCCCGTGCAGGCATTTGGCCAAGGGAATGAAAACTTTGCACTGTCGGAAAGAACGCAGTTGGCACACTAATCCTGGAGATCTTTGAGGTTTACTCCGAAGAGCAATGGAATACCCAAGCAACGTCCTTCGACGGAATCTCTAAGTTCCACGTACCACACGTCAACCTCTTTGCTGTCTCGGACGAGTTTGTTTGGGTTCTTGCAAACTTATGACAGCTTTGGAAAAAACCCTAAATGTTTTACTTCCAACTAAACTGATTAGATTTGTCTCTGAAAGAAAAAAAAATTGTCAAATGTTTTTGATTAAGTGAACTTGACATATCAGGAAAAGAAAACAAATTTAACTTTGAACTGCATCATTTCTTTGGAGGTACTAAGAATTACATGATCTAGGCCCTATAGGCTATAAACATTAAATCTCATTTGTCAAAAATACTAATCAAGCAAAAGTTTGAAAGGATAATGAAAATTGTCAACATTTTTGTCTTTAATTTTCTTGCTGAAACTAAGCTCACACACATTCTTATCTATACACTCTTCCCTGTAATCATGACAAAGACGAAATTAACCACTTTTTTAAAGTCCAAATTGTTCTGAAATCTACATGGAGCCATCAAACTCTGGACAACATTCTTCGACATTACCCGTGAACATAAATTTCCCCATTTCTGTTCTCACTGAAAACTATTTGAATGCATAGTAAAGATGTGATGCAAATTCTCTATAACATCACTTAATAATTGTCATAGTTTGCTACAGCTTTCAGTTCATTTTCTCCCAGGGCTTGTACACATTAGTGAAATTTACTATAAAACAAAATTAGTGTATGAATATATACAAGCTACTTATAACAGGATGGATTCACAAATAAAATCACAATAAACCACAGGACTTTCTCTTGAAAAAGATCCCCCCCCCCAATAAAAGAAGTATTGTGCCTGACCAACATGACCAAAATACAATTGACGGTCACTTTGTGTGAGTTGGCTGAATCTGCACTGCACCAAAACAGCCTCGTATTCATGCCATGTATAAACGCCCTGCCTGGCCCCCTAAAATAAGCACACATGCGGAACGTTCTTACACAGTGCACTTTGATGGTGACAAAATAAATCAAGTTCGTGTGACGCTCTGATTCAATTAGCAGTCCTGGTAGTTGCCCTGATCGCACCGTTTGGCAATTGAGCCGATGAATTAATCGACATGATCTAGCCACCGAGTGCGTAGCTAAATCCCCGTTGAACATGGCTATTGCTGAAACTCCTGTAACGAGCATTCAAACATTACAATGATTCTCACATAGTTGTTGGCTTCCACCCAATGTATGCACCATTTCTTTCAAATGATAAACAAAGTCTGTTAGTTTTTTTACACTCTTGAAACTTGTCAGTGACACATTTCCTGTTCTCTTAATACTTCTTGTTACCAAACTTGGCACCCATCTTTCCCCCAAACTTGTCCTTACAGTTCCTATCTCTTGAGCTGTGGACAACGCTGAAGTCTTAATTTGTCCAAGGAATACTCTCCTTTTTTCTCTTTCTTTTTCGCAGGGTAGTTTGGGCAGGCTGCCAATCGGAATTCAAAGAGAGCAGATAGATGGGAAGGCGAGGAGAGAGAAACCACAACAAATGTGTAGATAGATGGGAGACTGCTTAAAATCAAAAGAAAACATCAAAGAAATACATGAATCATATGTCCTTATACACTGTATTTGCTCTCATATTACAAAGTACATGAATTTTGAACCACTTCAAATTCACACAATATTACTGCAACGGAAACATTGTATTATGTTACACAGAAAGATGAGAAGTCCAGTCAAGGCAATGTCTTGGATATCACAGAAACTGTAAAAGCAGAAATTTTGTGAGAGTGATTTTTTCTTTTTGCGCTCGGGCCATGCAAGATGAATTTTTCATGTTTTCAATTCTGCGGAATCATAACATGAAAACAAAAGTTATACGTGACAAAACAAAAAAATTCTCATGCTTTGTTCTATGCACTAGCTTCTTGCTGTGTGGAATGTGCAGATATTTCCACATCCAGAAAAATGTCCATTTCTAAAGTAGTTCATCACATTGCCATTTAGTCTCTTATCCAAATAAGGCGACAAGTGCAAATCACGCACATGGAGGGACTATACGATGAAGCCTTTACTTGTTGATTTCAAGAAACGAAATTGGGTTGGTCAGGATTCAGCATTAACAATGTATAAATCTCCAGAACATCCAAAATGGAGAGCTAAAAAAGAGAAAAAAAAGAAAGAAGAAAGATAATCATACAGATACAGTTTTCCTGCACTTGCATTTTAAACCCGTTGAGGATGGATTGATTTGGCTATAACGTGCATTTCCCATAGACCCCTGCCTGAGTATACTCGGGACTCGTAGTCAACGGGTTAAGCAAATAATATTGTCATTTAAGTCATACAGTGGATGTCTCACTGCGAGTGTCCCAAAGGGAAGAGTTTTCATCATCCTAGAACAGAAGATTTGTTTCCTTTACAAGGTTACTGTTGACCTCTTTCAGACATCAATACTTTTAAAGGCCCGGTCCCACTGCACTTACGGATGCAAAGAGGATGTAAAGCGTACAAAAAATCTTGCCATCCGTTGGAAAATGCTACGAATCCGCTGTGTACCCATCGCATACGTGTTTCATCTGCTCTATCCATCGAGCATCCGTCCACTGTGATTTCATCCGCGCAAAAAGTTTTAAGCTGCTTAAAACTTTTAGAACGGATGAACTTTCCGCTGTGTACGATGTAAATCCGCGACATACGAGTAACAAACGTTGTATGTCCGTGCGGCATCCCTTAAACGTCCGCTGCATCCTTTCTGCATCCTCTGGGCATCCTCGCAACTCACATCCGCAGCAGCTAAAAACGGAAAGAGGGAGGAAAGATATGGTACGTGGAACGTCTTTACATCGTTAATAGCACGTTAATAGAAAGGATGTAAGCGTATGCATCTCGTATCTAAAGCATTTCGAAAGCATCCCCTCTGCATCCGCTCTGCATCCACTCTGCATCCGCTTTTTCTGCTATGCGTCCATTTCGCAATTATCTCCGGTAACCCCTTCGGAGCTGTCATCCCCTTCCATCCGCTTTCATCCGCTAGGCTTCCGATGAACATCCGTTTGACATCCCCACTACATACTACCCACGTCCGTTCTATTTCCGTTCTGTTACCGCCAATTTTCGCCAATTTTGTCAATTTCTGGAGCGGATGAAAGCGGATGAAGCCATCCCCGTTGTTGTCAATCACGAAACTTGCCCTTATGTTCGTGTGCTGTTGTGATGTGTGTTTTGAATGATGGAATAAAAATCTCATGATTTTTTGCTCCAACATTCCCACACTTTCTACAGTGTGAACTACTGCACTACACCTCAAATTATCGCGATAATTCCAAAATAATCACAAGGTGTTTTTTTTTTTTTTTTTGGGGGGGGGGGGGAGATCGCAGAGCTGATGGCAACATTAAGTGGGATTTTCATGTCCACATAGGTAAAAAATCTTGAGATTTAGATCACAATGCAAATCTCAAGATTTGTATCCCACTAATTTGTGTCAGTGTGAATCTCACTATCTCTATGGGGAAAAAATAGACTACATAATACACAACAGGAGGGAGGGAATGGGTAAGATGGTTTATGACTCACACATTTGGATGGTAGGACAAACTTCACAAAGATTCCTTCATGGGTAATACAAGCAGCAACAGGCTAAAATCCCTACTGCGTTGTCTAACACGCCAACATACATTTACATGCTGTGCCCGTCAAATACCTAACCTCACAATGATGTACAGAGCTCCAGGGGTTGTAGACACATGCAGTCTGGGTCTGGCTGAGCTATAAATGCAAATGGCCTCTTTCTCAGTCTCTGTACAAGCAGGGGGTCGGAAGAGGAACATGCAAATGGCATCATGCTTACATAGCCTTGCCACGGGGAAGTCATTCAGTAGACTGCATCTCTCTCACGTATGACGTGGATTTATTGCTGCTTTGCACAAGCTGCAGTGTAGATTCAAACACACCTTGTCTCTCTTGACCTGTTGAAGATTATTGCATTCTGCTACCTTTACACAGGCTAAACACAATGCATGCCAACTTGGTTATTATAAAGTTTTTAGACACAGATACAAATCAGGAGTTACTGACACAGCATAGAGTACTGAAGGCAAAAAGGCATTTTAAACCGATAAAGCCTGCAGAGTCAACGCCCTTCTGCTCCTCAACTGATACTATCCCTCGAGCAGGTTGAGAGACTGCAATGTGGCCAGACATGACGTGCAAACATTCACGCAACTCCTCGAGTCAGGGTGGATGGATGCCAGTGATTGGGTAGACACTAGGCAATGGAGTAGGAGTACCCTCCCCTGCTAGTGTTGACAGGCGGGATAACGAGGAATGTATGTGGGGAAATTCGCCTTCTTGTTAGAATTCCCCACAGGTTGTCATGGCAACCTCCTATCCATATATGCTTCAGTGACAGGTGTTTTACCCCTGAGATATTTACCAAGATAATTACAAAGCAATTGGCGTAAGGTATGTTGCTGCTGAACGAGGTAAATAAATGATGTAAAGACAAATTTCACGATTTACTCTGCTCATTTCCCGCTTTCGATGTCAACAATTGGCTGAAGCTTTTTTTCCTCACACAAAACATGTAGTGATGACATGATGAGTTAGGTATTCCGATATCTCTGAAGCACAAAATAAATCAGATTCATTTTCCTCCATTACTGCAGACGACCGCTATAATTTCTGACTCAGTTTTCTTGCTTTTAGACAACATATGCTCGACAACTGCTCAAAGGCAGTCATACAATTTCAAAATGTATTGTGTTGTGCGTCAAAAGACTACCATCGTGTACTACTTTCAAGTCACACTGCAGCTGCTCTGACTAAGTTGATTTGTGGCCTAAACATGACACATGGCTTAAGACTAATCTCCGCTTGTATGTGTCAAGACCACTAATGACTTACCACAAGGTTTCCCCCCACTGACAGCACCCCTGCAGTCACATTCATGTATCTGAACTGTCACCCAACGTGTAAGAACATAATTCCATTTTCCGCATCCTTCCCATTCTGCCAGACTAAACTTTCACAACAGTGCTTGGTATCACTGTGTTATTCCCCATGCTGGTCTTGAAGATCACACAGAACTGTAATCTTTTTATAAAACATGACATACAAATAATGGGGATGAAATCTTTTTATTTTCCTGTGTGTAATACTCCTGCAATGCCTTCCCACCATTTTGCTAAAAATTCAATATTTCTGCTATGAAGTGTAAAACATTGTTATTCCTGGCTGAATAAGCTCAAAATAATGAGCAGTCAGGCATATTAGGATTTGAGACTGGGGCATAATAGCATTTGAACCTAAAAGCTGGAAATTTCAAGATTTTATGCACGTGTACTATATGGCAAGTTGTGAGGCGATGATATCATCAACTCACTCATTTGCATTATATTCATATTGACTGTTCAAGAACTGTTTTGTAAAAATTAGTCATACTTTACAACTTCATAACTTCCTTTATTTTCATCCAATTTTGTTCAAAATTTCACTATTGTGCTTTACAAAATCTCACTCTTTCTCATAATGCCTTTCATGGCAACTGAATGCCCATATATCCATGCAAGTTTCTTTGAAATTTCCACACTTTCAGCTAACTCAGGCTAAATATAAATACCCCCACTACCCAACTAGATAACATATGAATTGGGAATACATTAGGTAAGGGGATGCACGAAGTTGTCACAGGCATTCAAATATGACTGCACAATGCTATCCCACTCATTAAATTGGCTTTTTATGGTCAATATGATAAAATCAAACTTGTAAACAACACGATAGAGGTTTCATCAGAATCGAATGTAACATAAGAAAGTTATGGAATCTTAAAGTTTACAAATCAGTGACATTGGTCGTAAATTACATAATCAAGTTGGCAGAGAACAGGAAGTCAGCTCACAAGTTTCCCATGGAACTAATGTACACTGTACATTATATCTTCACTAAATTTCCCTTTTTTGACACAAAATTGATATCTTCTGCATGAAATTATTGTAAGCTTGTAATAACAAGAAACAATGGCATTTAGGGGGAGAGTTTGCAGTTGCTGTATCATTGATCACAAATATTCTAATCATACTTTGTGTATAAATCAAGGGAAGAATAGTGAGGAGATGACATCATCATGTGTACGCTGTAGCTTCCAACATGTATGCGAACCTTTAAACATCCAATTCACTCTTATCTTATGTCTGATCTTGACGAACATTTTATCTGTCTGTTCATATCAACATTGGGAATTTCACTTCAAAGAGTGCTACAATTGTTTGAAGAACTGTGGGCTGCCATTTTGAAAGTGTGTCATCACCATGACAACCAGTTCCTATTCAACCCTCTCTACCTGTGATAGACTTAAAAAGCACTGATCCAATCACACATCCAGAGAATTTTCAACACGGTGTAAAACCCAGTGTATCAGTTGCGGGTCTCCATCAAAAGTGGGAATTCACAAATCCTCTATCTTTTTAAACAACACCCCTACAGCCGAGGAAAAGAGTGCTGACACAACAGATGATATGTAGACCCTCCATCTCTCCACACCTCAAAGTCGGCGTTTTCACACCACGCTGAAAGCGATACTTCCTGGATGCATTCGCTAGCATCACCTTCTGAGCAGGGAGGATTTTTCGGCAGCAGCAATGCTAATTTGCTGGGCAAATGCGAAGAGCCCGCGATGTGTGAAGAATGGATAGACGATAGAGGGAGCTGATATCTACAACACTTTGAAGATAGCAAGAGGACATGTTGCAAGATGCCCCATTGTAATTCTCATTCAATTATCATGCTCAACTCCATCATTTGAATTGCACAGTTCAAAAATGTTTTCATTTGGAAGTAGAATGTATGATGGGGGAAATGTCAATTTGTTAATCATGTAGAAGTGATGATCATCATACGATTATCAAGCATCAAAGGGATTGTATAGTTTTGGTTGAGACCCAACTTCTCTTTTCTAACATTCTTGGTAAGAAAATGAAAAAAAAAAAAATTCTTATGAAATATGAAAGAGCATCCAAGAGGAATTTAAAAACATTTATTTGAAGAAAATCGGTTTTCAAATGGCTGAAATATCCAAAACGGAGCGACAGTAATAAAAGGCGGGACCCACCTTTTATTATGATTGCTGTGTTTTACTTTGTTTTTTTGGATGTCTCAGCCATTCCAAAACCAATTTTCATTGAATAAACTTTGAATTCCTCTTAGAATGGTATGCTCTGTAGGCATCCCTACTATTTCGTAAGTGGTTTCTTGGTATTTTGCAAAAAGTTAAAAGCCAAATTCTTGCCTCCACCAATACTATACCATCCCTTTAAGATGACATCGTAAAAATTTTAAGAACACTATGGCTGTGCAATGACACAGTGTAATTTATGATAACGTCTGCTGTTGTTAACAGATGAGTTGCCTTGGTAACTTGACGGTGAGTTGCTTGTGAGACGTGAATTTGTTTAGGTAATGTTAATCATCTTCTGTCTTTACAAGGTCGTCATTTCCGACATTATGCTTGAGACATACTCAGGGCACTGCACCACAACACAAAGTCATCAAGTAAGTCATGATACAACATGATGTCGGCAGCAAAAGAAGTCGGCAGTGGCATAATTTGTGACATCACATGAAGTTCGCGTATAATTAATGACATTACATGAAGTCGGCAAATAATTCCTGACATCACATGAAGTCAACAAACAATTCATTACATCATATTCAGTCAGCAAATTATTCATGGCATCACACAAAGTCAGCAAACAATTCATGACAGTGCATTAAGTCCGCAATTTTTTCTCAAAATCAAATGAAGTCGACAAGTAATTCATGGCATCATATGAAGTCAGCAAATCATTCATGACATCAAATCAAGCCAGCAAATTATTCATGACATCACATGAAGTCAGCAAATGATTCATGACATGACATGAAGACCCCTCATTCCTAGAAGTCAGCAAATTATTCATGATATCACATGAAGGCGGCAAGTAATTCATGACACTATATGAAGTCAGCAAATCATTCATGACATCAAATTGAGCCAGCAAATTATTCATGACATCACATGAAGTCAGCAAACGATTCATGAAATCACACGAAGACCCCTCATTCCTATTAAGGCCATTGAACTTTTTCCCAGTTTGGGGCCCATCACACAACTACATGGTACACCAAGTCACATATAGTGTATCTTCATCATAAACTGTAAATCCTGGTGACACGGATCTCAGTTTTATATTGATGGTCTAGCACCGATGTTGATCACTCCCAGCTTCCGGAAGACAACCACGTGACAAGATGCAGCTGAGAAAAGATGTTACGCTCAGACTGCTTTCATATCTCGTGAAGACGACTGCCAGACAGCTGACACGCTTGGCTCAGATTACACAATAACCAGTCTATTGTACACAGATACACTGCAACTCCTCAGAATGAAGGGTTCAGAATACCAGAATTGTACACAATGAAATGGTATGCACAATTACAATAAAGTGTATATTTCTCTGGTAACTGCATGTGTTCTAATGCAGTGCATTCAAATGTGTGTGTTGACTCTCTATACTCAGCAATTCACTTCCAGCACCCAGAAATTCACAAGTTTCTCTTTTTGTTTAAGTGTGCCTATACACATGTGGCTGCAAACAAATAGATGATATCAGAAGATGGTCACAATGATGGACAGCATTTAAAGAGTGCCATATATCTGTGAAAGACATTTAAAGGCACCCTGTTCCCACAATGTCTAACATCATTCACAAAGTTGTTGGAAAAGAGAGGTCTTTTGTTCAGAATAGGAAACATGATCACTGATATATGCATAATATGTCATTTTGGCATAACAATATCATAAAAACCACAAAATTTCATGAATTTCGCGCGAGCCAAGATTCACAAAATCAAAATGCACCTGAAAGTTCTTGTTAACACTATAGGCATTGAATGCCACTAGCAATTCAAGAAAATCTAATGCTGCGAAAAGATGCCGTTGGCCCCAATTCTTGAAAATTTCATGTCACGAATATTTCTTGCTTTAGAGTATAGAACTACTCTATAAAGACTTCAAATGGTTGTCTCTTTATTTGACAGTTAGAAGAAAACAGAAGCTTGTCTTACTTCATTTATAATGTATTCAAGAAAACATGAACATGCACAAGACAGCCTCTATGCTTTCCATACAAAGGTTTATGAACCTCTAGAGGTTCTGAGCAAAACACTGTTTTGTCTGAGGTTTCAATAAAACACTGCCTTGATATTCTCTCGGGCTTTCGGGATTAGTCAGAAAATGTGCAGATGTTCATCGTGTTTATGGGATGACGCCAGACGCTTGCAGGAAGTTCACAAATTGCCATCTCGAACCAGGGCAGGGGAATTTTGCAAAACAAAACTTTTCCCCTGATGTAACCTCTGCTGTCGGACATCACACACTTCCCCCAAACACAAGAGCAATTTTGCAAAGCTTATGGGGGCAGCCGGGGTAGCCCACTTTCAGCAACTAGAGAGAGCCTCTAAAAATTATTCTTTTTCCCATTAATAGCTAAACTTATCACAGAACAATAAGGTCACGCTGCGTAATGACAGACTACATGTATTTTTAGGTCCAGTGGTGGTTGAATTACATGTCGCACAATTTAACGTTAGCTCCAGCAATAATGATATAAAAAAAAAAAAAAAGATTTCTTTGTTTCTATCAGAATGACATGCAGCTTTACAAAAACTGAGATTGTTTCAATGGCTGGCAGAAAGGACAGCTATTGTATATTGTATCTGCCGAATATTTCACGAGGTTTTTATTTATAAATTGCAAATTTCGCGAGTCAGGTGCTATTCGTGAAAAACTGACTCTGATTTCAATATGAATGTGACGTACACATATATGCACATTTCTCCGTTCAGTTCAATACTCCACAATCGCGAATGTAACCACTCACAAAATCATCGGGAAGTCCCGATTCACGAAAATTTAGACTTGCATGAAATGGGGTTTATAGCATGTGACCCACTGCACTTCAAAGTGCAGCTTGCTGCTAGCTAACTACGAGTCCTACAGGCCACATCGATGATAAGGACCACTTAAATGTAACTGGTGGTTAGGAACTAATTTGCTATCATTGACAATAGCATGACTGTCCAAACAAGGCCATTCTCTTGAATTTCATGAAATCAGCAGACTTCTAAATTCTCAGGAAGTATTTACAGATATGTACATACACAGTTGAACAGGGGAAGATGGGGGTTGTAAGGTGCATGGAGTTTGCTCTTATGTGCTATAAATAATAATTCTATCCATTTCCTGTCCGGAGTCTCTGTGGTATTTCAAGTGATGGCACCTTGGGCTCGTTGTAGATTAATGATACACCAACACTACCTCATCTAAAATTGAACGGGCCATCTCATTAAATATTTAACCCCTTGTGTGCCGGCGGTCACTACCAGGGCCCAATGGAAGGTCAACTTTCTGGACGAATGCAGATGTATTGGCGTGACTAACGCTTCTCACAATAGCCTAAAGTTGTCGGGATGGAAATTTTGCCATAGAGTTTCAATGGCTGAAGGTATGATGCAGAAATGTGATTCATACCACCTAGAATACAAGTTGGGAGATTTTTCTTGCCTGGCATTGCAGAAATTCACAACATGATGCTGGAAACTGGACATAGTGCAAGCTTAAAGAAGTAAATGCCATCACAGTACCCTGCTCTCTATGTAGTACAGCCCTTGGAAACATACTCTGACAAAAACAAAGTACTACTCAAGGACTGCTTTAACTGGTTGAAGACAAGTCCTGATTATACTTGGGCAGGTGTCTATGGAAAATGCGTATTGTAGCAATATCAGCCCGTCTTCAATGGGTTAATATCACTGTCTACACATCTTTAAAGTATCTTCAGCTCATATATGCGGCATGCATTAACTCTAGTCGTGATTTTAAAGTGGTGCTAATAATTTCTGTTTCAGCTAGCAAAGATAATATGGCTTCAATTCAGAATCATCTCGTCTGATTACCATTGGTCAATCAATATTGACTATATCATAGCAATCAATATATCAGTATGAAACAGCATCAATCAAAAGCATAATAAAAAAAACTTGTTTTTGAAAAATGTAGATGTTCACTGCAATATACATACATAATAACATTGTTCTTCCATACTCTCCAGAACAAGATGCCTTAATAGACTAGTTCGTTCGTATTCCTCCCCCCCCCCCCCCTCCCAAGGGAGCTACCTGAGATACTCCAATCATCAATCAGTCAACCATCACGATGGTAATGTGTGTAATAGTCGGCGATGATACGGGATACAAAGTCTGCGAGTGCTTCCGACTGACTGCATGCTTAGCGATCCGAGCGGCGACGGCAGCCCCAGCTGACCCAGACTGCCAAGGGTTCATCAGAGGTATCATCCGATACTCAATCAGAGAGTAATAGATTAATCAGGCCCACCCCTTTCAAACAACCAGTGCTATTGCAGCTGGATTCTTGCTATATATACATCAGTCTCATACACACCCTATATATATATTTCAGGTCTGTTATCTGTGAGGAGGGAGTTGCCTAGTTCTTATTACGCTGTTACTACCACATGTGACCAACATCCCTCAAGATGTCAATAGCATTTCTAAATGTAGTGATCTTGAAAGGGTCAAAGGAGAATTCACTACACCCCCTTTCTACACAAAAATGGAAATAAAAGAAACTCATACCAGGTAATCAAGAAATTGTAAAACAATAGAAGCATCACTATTACATTACAGCCATATGAAATGATAACTATTGTCACTGATCTTCTGAACATACGATGTAGCACCCCACAGTGCACCTTGGACTGACTGCCCTGGACACATTTCTACAAAGATTGGAACAAATATCTAGTACTCATCATGTTTTCTATACACTCAAATACCCTTAAGCTTCTTTGTCTTTGACAGTTAAGAGCAAATTTATGTATTGTGTGATCATTACACAAATACTCCTACATACATATATGTTGTTTTGCATCATGCTCAATAAAGGGTAATTAATGCAAAGCTTACCAAATAAATTCAAGGACAAACTATTTTTTGATCTTTACTCTATACATATAGCTAATGAGAAGTGTTATTTATAGAGGAACTCTTTTCAAGCTGACTTTACACCTATATACAGGGGTAAAATCAAACAACTTAGGATGATAATCACTTGAACATTTCTTCTCTATACTTCTCCATCCAGACTTGTTCTGTAACATCAAAATATATTGAGGGACAAGGAAATTTTGCTCTGGTTGGAAATGTCTCTGAAATCAAAAACTAACAGTCAAAATTCTTGAGAGCAAAGGGAACCATGTGTGTTCTCATGGTACACAGTAGAACAAAGCTGATAATCTACCAGTATATGGAGTTTCTAACACCAAAACTGCTCCACAATGAACACAGCCATTCGCTAATGGGATCAATTTTACTAAAGTTGATGAATCTACTCTTGTCTATGTTCAAAATCTTATTCCACTTTTTCCCCCTCTTCTAATTAAGCAGCATGGAAAGGAAAGCAACCTCTGCCCCCAATTATGGACCTTGAAGTGCTATGATAGGTAAGAGCCTTCAAATTCAAAGTCACACGCATCTATATTAAGCACTGATTTCTGAATCTGATAGCGCGGTGCCAAAAGACTGCGGAAGGGACCTTTTCCGCCGGCGGGGAATACGGCAACACCCTCCGCAGTGGCCCTTCCTATCCTCTCCAAACCGGGGATACTCTTTACTTCAAGTATTGATGAGCAGGCTTCGTCAGTGATATGAACTAGGTATGCCATGAATGCACGGCAAGCCTTGGGAGAGGAAGAGATGGGAAGGGTTCTCTGCGACACAGCGGCTCCCCTCTCCTATGGTCCCTTCTCGCCGACATAAATGTTGCAAACTTGTCTTCCGCTTCTTCCAACACGCACGCATGCCTGCGCTCACCCCACGGCGACTTTTGATCATGAATCTTTCTAAATAAGTGGAGGGCTGCCAAGTCATGAACATATCTCCCAAGTTCAGGAGTCCCAAAGCCCCTCCTCCATCCCCCAGCTTCCCCGGAAAAGAACCATGCCAAGAGAGATACTGTCAAGCAGCACTTTCGTTTAACCTTATTCTTGATCTTTTTCTACATCTAATGATGTTTGTACTGTTTTGAAAACTGTGAAAATAAAAAATCAAAGTGAAGCATATCCACTATCAAATTATGTGGCTCATGCATGAAACAAATTGTACACAAAAAGGGACATTTACAGAAAAATAGCTTAATTTTCTTTTTCCAGATAAACTAACCTTGAAATTAATTGGGAGAGACGCTGTGGAACTTTTCCTTACACGCGAGGCCTAGAAAACTTTGTTGAATATCCTTTAAAACAAAACAAAAATTGATGACACCTTTTTTAATGACCTCTGGAGACAAGTTGAGTTGGCATACCCCCTTGTTCCACCTCCCTGCATAAACCTTTGTTCAAGTATTAATAAGTCCCTAACAAGGCATTTGTTATATAATTATTCTTAGCTGTGATTCAAGGATATCTCAAAGAGATTATTCTGGAAGAGACTAATTGACAGAAGCCCTAGATTAAATCCACTTCCTTTCCGATTATTACCTCAAGACAGAGAGGTCTACATGGGGCTGGGGTGTGCTAACAGGATATTCACAGCATATGTGGCTTCCCTTGAACACTTTCAGCCAGACCTGGGTTTGTTTACATAGATCAGCTGTGCAGGAAACAGACCCCTGCATAATGGATTAGCTGGCTCTGCTCTATATGGCTACTGTAAGAGATTTGCTGGCGATCCGGCCAGTAGCCCGATGATACATCAACGTACGTTGTCAGTGCAGGGCAATAACTTGTACAAGGAAGGTATTTCAAGGGCCTGTAGTCTCATATAATGTCAGGAGTTGTGGCAAAAGAAAGCCAAGTGTGACTAAGCATTAGGTGATGATTCAACATTAGTGTCAAGATATTGCACCATCATGTCAACAGTCATACAGAAATGTCCATCCCCTCATCAATTTCCTTCTCTTTTTGAAATACTGTAAAACGAGGAATGTTCGCGTGCATTTTAATTTCCCGAATTTTGCGAGCTAAGATTTCCGAAATTAAAATGCATGTAAAAGTTCTTATCTATACTATACGCATTGAACGTTAGAGGCAACTCGTGAAAATTTCACCCCATGAAAATATTGTTTTACAGTAATTCATTATAAATTATGTTGCCACATTCATGCAATCAGAGAATGTTGACAGGAGAACAAAAAAAAAAAGAGAAATAATAAAAATCACACTATTTATCTATGTGAGTGCAATTTTGTCATGAATTCCATAATTTTCAATGTATAATCACTGGATGAGTTTCAAACTTTAGCAATCTAACAGTTAATAGATGAATCAAACTCTTATGATGTTGGACATCTGCTGTACATGCTTTGATACTGTGATAGAATGTGAAAATATGCTCCGCAAGTTCAAACTTAATTTTCCCCCAAATTTAAACTTTTCCAGTAATTTCTAGACAGTAATACTGTGCTTTAATCACCAATAAAAATCACTTTTGGTGTTCATCCTTCTGTCTGCAATGTATGGGAGCTCTGGGAAAGGTGTGAAACTTAATTTCCACAAAAGATTTGATGGAAATCCAAGACATTTGTCATTCTAACATAATTGTTACAGATTCTAAAATATAGAAAAATTATTTTACATGGCAAAATAACTGCTGTGATCTTCCTGTTGGTTGTATAAACATGACATACCATGGAATTAGCACAAGAATAGTCTAAAAAAGAAGAGAGAAATTACCAAATCCACACAGCTGGCATTTTATCAATGACTGTTAGTGTAATGCTGAAAAGAACAAGCCATATTTTGGTGGTGAAGCTGCAGATGGTCACTAAATCATCAGTTCTGCATATGACAACCAGGAAAATACAATCATGCATGGAACATGATCTACCACTGATGCACTTTATACAATGTTACTGTAGTATTTTGAATGCACTTTTTTAACAGTGTGGAGTCTTATGTTGGGCTGCTGGGTCCTGTACAAAACATGCGCATCACACCCACCCTGTATATAGAGCCTGCAGACGGCCAGCCATGCATCCACTCTGCCATACGCCATGCAACCGTTGCTGCGGTACAAAAATTATGCGTGCAACCTCTCCGCTTTCTGCAACAGGCGAGGGGTGTTCATAAACTGCATACACATTTTGAATGGACCCTTGCACTCACCGCGACTGGATATGAAATTTAAATTCAGAGCTATCAATAAAAATTAAACTCTACGAGGAACAGACTCTCTCCTATGAGGGAGTATGATGTTTGAGGTAAGAAGAAAAACACAAACATACTATTTCTAGAATAAAGACATAGTGTCACATCGAACAAAGAATGTAACAGATTGCTCGGCCACGGGATGACCAGAGGGCGACCTGCGTCTACCTACTCACCTGGTCGGTGCGAGGAATGCCTGCTGTCAATGAACAGGGAGAGAAGAGAGAGAGAGAGAGAGCACGACTACGAACCTGCTGCTAAGCCAAGCCTGGTTTGTTATGAAACCGAGTGTGTGCTGCTTGCGTGCTTGGAGGAGTCACGACAAAAATCAGACGGGATAAGCCGACCTGCCACTTCCGGGACAAAATATATCATCAGCTGTGTCCTTCTATAATTTCCTGCCATTCACGAATCACTTGGCAGCTGATGCTAAAGTCTGTTCCTATTTCCTTCTCTCAGCCTTTTTTTTCCCCTCTCTCTCAATATATTTTTTCCTTCCTTCGTTATGAAGATGTAGTTATAGGCAAGGAGCAGCTCTCTGCAAAGGTATGCTTTTTTTATGAGCACTCTGAGCTTCACACACTCACGTATGGAGGAGAATATGGGAGAGAGAAGAGAGCACTGCTGCTCTAATGAAGAGAGCCGTGTAATAATTCCGGTGGAGATGTATGACGCAGTGAGTGCATCTACGTGGTGTGCGGTACGGTGCGTGTTTGCGGGTGTGTGTGTCTGTGTGTGTATGTGTGTGGGGTGCATGGGTACATGTGTGTCCATGTGTTTGAGGGTGTTTGTATGTATGTGTGTGTTTGTGGGTGTGTGGGAGTGTGCACAAATGCAGGCGTATGCATGTGTGAGTGTGTGTGTGTGTGTGTACGTGTGACTGTACATGTGCGTCAGGATGTCTGCATGCGTGTACATGCAGCCAGGCAGGGGCCGCTTGCCCCAGGACTTGGGCTGACTTTTGGCTTGGTTTCAAGTCAAGCCCCCTAAAAAACGGGTGAGTCACCTTTAAAGGGTGTTTGGACGGGGTGCATACGCATGTTTGTACACAACAAAACCAAAACAATGGGGAGAAAACTCCAGATTTGGCCTTGGTCATGCCCCAATTCAATAAAACTCTATGTGACACTTCTGTTTAAGCTGGCCTCACATGCTATACATCCAAGTGCTTCTAGTCACTGAATAAAGAATAGCACATTGTCAACACATGGATGAAATATCAATACAGTCATTACAAAACAGCTGACACTTCAATCAAAACAACTCTTCGGGAACATTATTTGTATAGCTTAATACCTGCTAGTAGGCCCTGGTCCACATTGTAAAAACAGCAGGTTGGAGATGGATCGGGAACGCTTTGCATGCCATCAAACACGATATTTGAATTCTCACAGGCTACCACTGTGAATACATTGCTGTACATAGCACATTTTTGGTTCAATACAAGAAGCAATGCAGTATTCTCAGGAGCTGCTATCCCTCAGATTTTCATAATTCCATAATAATAAATTGTAAGAAACCTGACATGAAATAGATGAAACGAGGCTAGAATTCCCTGATTTCCTCACATTTTCACTGCTTGTTTACCACTCCACTTGTGAAGTGGCACTAATACATCAAACTACCCAAGTTGTGGCAGTAGTGGACTGACAACTCCGAAATGAATGGAAGAACGGGACAGCACGCCTTTCCTTTATTTGAGTGGGTACTACACAGTTTGACAGATTCTTCTTGTTGATTTATAGGTCACCACAAGCCTCCGCACCACAAGCACATGATCCACATTTCACAGTGTTCTTCTTCTGATGCCACAGAGTTTAAAACCTACAACAAACACCTGTCCTTAAGTCCTTTGTGATGTGCACATGCTGAGATTCTAACCTTGTTACATTGGAAGTGGCGATAAGCACAACAAACAGTTCTTGGAAGGCTATGGCCATGAAATGTGAGCGTAAGGACAAGACAAAGAATGGACCAAAATCCATAGACCAAAACATGATACTTCGGATACATCAATGAGAGACAGAATGAAGGATAGACAGACAGACAAGCAAAGAAAGAAAGAGAAAGAGATGGATTATGATTGGTACAGTCAAACCTGTCTCTAGCTGCCACCTACGGGAGACGAAACAAGTGGCCATTGTAGACAGGTGGCTGCTACAGAAAGGGTTGTTATCGTGGCTTTTCTCTTGGGGGAATTGCGTTTACAGTGGTCACATATGGCAGGTGGCTGCTATAGACGTTGGTCATTATAGACAGGTTTGACTGTATTATCCAATACGGCAACAACATACCGACAGGCCGACAATTCTTTTATACGCATGTTGAAATGGCAGCAAGGAAAAAGAAGACTGGTTCATGTGTGTGACAAAAAAGAGATGTACAATGTATGATTCATCAAATGAAATCAACCTCATAGAGGTAAAAAAAAGCAAAGTTGACGGCTTGAAAACCGTGTGCTACAAAGCAATGACCCTTTCCTCACAGCGATTATGAAGGGGAAACATACATCTCAGCACTTGACAAAATTTGTACATACATGTACATGTAATATACTTTTACCAAAGAAATGCAATCAAATACTAGAATGCTGCCATTCTATATGCAGAAGCTCTCCTACTCCGTGTCTGGTGTGGAGAAACTTAGCAAGCAAAAGCATAAACCACAAATGATTATTACCTCTAAACATGTTGAAAGAACAAACATTTAGGGGACCACACATAAAACGAATCTCTCAGAAAACAGTTTACAGGTTTATTCATGAAGCAGCTCATCTTCCTAAGATATTAACTTCCATACTATTATCATGATCCATGCAATATCTGCATTTTATATAGTAAACCCAAGTCAGGCAATGAAACAAAGGAGACAGACAGACAGACAGAAGACAGACAGAAGACAGACAGAGAGAGAGAGAGAAAGAGATGTATCAAAGACACACAGTGCATGTATTTGGAAAAACAGCAATGAAGATGGATCTCAATCTGCATTGCTTCATAATTATTTCAATTATAACAGCAAAATGATAAAATATATTAGAAAACTGATGTCGTCAGGAACCAAAACTCTTATTCTTATGCCTCCGCAATGAAGTGGCCGGAGGCATTATGTTTTCGGGTCATCCGTCCGTCCGTCCGTCCGTCGATATCTCAAGGACCGTGCGGTGGTTTTACATCAAACTTGGTATGAGGGTATATCCTTGGGGGATAATACTTTGTGTGGATTTTAAGGTCACAGGGTCAAAGGTCAAAGGTCACAGGTTATTTTGTGAAAAAAAAATTGAAATTTCATGTTTTTCTCCATATCTCGCAAATGGTTCAAGGTATCTTCATGGAACTTAGTATGTATGCTTGTACCGATGGGCAGTGATTATCTAGGGAAGTTGGGGTCATGGGTCAAAGGTCAGGGGGTCAAGGTCAAGGTCAACTCCTCAAAATATCACTACTTTCCTTATATTTATGCAATGCCTGAAGGTTTTTGTTTTTGTTTTAACTTGATGTATGCATGTATTACCCAATATATATTCTGTGGGAAGTTTCTTGCCAAAAGGTCAAAGGTCAAAAGGTCAAAGGTCAAGTGAAAGTGCTGAATTGCACTTTTTCCTCCATATCTCAAAAGTAACTCAAGGTATCATCATGAAACTTACATATTTTATGCATGTTCAACCTAACAGTGATTCTCTCTGGAACTGTGAGGTCAAAGGTCAAAGGCCAGGTTTAGATAATGCTGTTTTCCCATTTGATACTGAAATTATACTTTTTCTCAATACCTTGAAAATTACTCAATGCATAAACTTATAAAAGGGTCAAAAGTCAAGTAAAAATCATCAGTTCCCCAAATACCTGCACTCTGACATTTTAATCATTCATCCAATTGAACCTAGTTCTAGGAAAGTGAACATTCAGCACATTTGTGGCAAACCTGTCATTTTAATATTTTGCCAATTGTGTGAAACTGTCATCACACATTGTCAAGACATTGTACTATAGACCTATTAGGAGAACCATGCATTATGGCGGAGGCATATCAGTCGCCGTAGCGATATATCTAGTTCTATCATGTGTCTTGCATTCAATAGTTGAACATGATGGAGAAGAATTGTGTACACCATAATGCCAACTCGTTACAAAAATAATTTCCAGTTTTGCATTATGGCTAGGGTCTTCATTGCCTACTGAAAGAACTGTACACAAGGCTATTATAACAGCAACACATTGCGGTAGCTTTTGATGTCTGGCCTCAATAAAATTTAATCACACATGCAAAATATTTTTACGCTGTCTGTTAAAGTATTGTTTGCGTTCACATTTACAGAAAAACAGAACTGTAATTAATCTCGCAAAATTACAGTTAACTTAAAACTGGGTCAGTACATCACAAAAAGATATCACCGAACTTCTGCCAGCATTTTTGTCACTTGCACAAATGAGGGATCTCCAGTTACTTCTTATGTGTGTTACAATTTGTATACTTACAGTGTAAATATTTCATTCAAGCATGACCCAACAACCTGCCTGAAGCCAATATGTACATTGTAAAGCATACACTGTATTTATAGAACCACGTGTGCTTTTGCACTTGAGCATAAAAATGGATCACTACAATTGGGAATGGGGTCAATCGTTAGCCGAAGAAATCTTATTTGGCAGTGAGGCGTGAGTGTCCATTGTGCACCATGGATGCATGTGATACGACTAGATGATATCTGCAGAATTACCTGGTCTGTACATGTCAAGTGAGGGCAGGCTACTGGTATAAGTCTCTCCCTACTGATGGGCATTCCTACTCTCGACCCACATCCACAAGCTTCAGATTGCAGGCATATTCCTACATTGACATTTTCCTATGCATGACGTTGAGTAATGCATGCAAAAAGCGACTATTTTTATCGGTTAGAATTTTGTATTACTGCCAGACCTTGGTAACTAAATCAATATTAAAAGAACATACAGTACTCTTTAAAAAAAAAATGATTGGAAAACTTTTTAAAAAATCACGTAGCAGAAGCTGAAGTTAGGGCGCATTTCCAGTGAAAATGGATCAATGCAACTCACAAGAATACACAATTGTCCTGAAATTAAGCTCTTTTTTGGGCACAATATCAAAATTTATCTGATGGGTGTGACCCCATTCAGTAGTATGGTATAGAAGACTCAAGAGTATCATCCGCTCACATATACTGTAAAGCAAGATGTTTTCGCAGCATGAAATTTTTGCAAATTGCCACTGGCTTTCAATGCTTACAGTGTAGAAGGATTTTTGTGTGATTTCACAAAAGCACACAAACATTTCTGGCTGTACGGTACAATAACACAGAATTGTCTTTAAATAGACAACTTTCAGTTGATGCAGCAGAACAGAGCTATAAAATTGTAATATTTCAAAAGAGACAGATTGTTCTGTTTTGTCTTGAGAGCAAAAGGGAGAGACAGAAAGAGATTGGGAAGGAGGGAGAAAGGGGTGTGGGGGATGAACACAAGCTTTCATATTGGTTCCTATATAATTGGTCTTTGGGAGTAGTTTTGCACCACAACTCCTTATATTCTCCTTTACCATACACTGCAAATCAGAGAGCCTCACTCACAATAGATTCTGGCAATGTCCTATTATGCTTTTGCTAATTATGTTGTACATTTGTTACAAATAACCAGTACTTTTTGGAAATAAGCTTGGTCAAATGGCATTCCTTTTGAATTTTACATTTCTCTGAAGTTAGTAATACAATACGAAATCTGCAAGTATTTTTGAATGGCCAATGGAGTCAGAATTTGAAAGTTTATCTCTGTAATAAAATGCACAGGTAATATGTTCCCCCCAAATAAGTAGTTGAAAAATGCTGGTAGCATTATGACTAAGTTGTTGACTCTCCTTGAAATGCCAGGAGAGGTCACTAAAGGAAAACAGATTGTTGAAGCTAAGCAATCTATTCTTTTCCTCTTTTTTTTATTTTTTTTTTGGCCAATTTGTGCTACAGCTGTCCATGGCAGCCTACCATGACATTTGACAAGGCGGTTGGTCAAACCTATCAACAGCTAATGTATTCATTTTACACACTTTTGCATGCGCATAGTGTTGTATTTATGTACAATGCATGTACTGCACGTGTGTGTTATGTTGTATGTGGTAATTTTATGTGTGCATGTATACATGCATTATTATATATATGCAAGTACTATGTATGTAATTTGATATGCTTAAATATGTCTGTACAGATATGTAACGGTATGTACAGCTGTATGGATGCATCTACATGTATTTGTGTGCATTGATGTGTATATTAAATAGCATATATATGCATATGAATACATACTGTAAAAGTGGATATTTTCGTGCAACTAATTTTTCGCACTTGGCCAGGTAAAAAGAGTTTCGCGTGTTTTTAATTCCACGGAATCAACACATCAGCTACTGGAACATACAGTGTATGGCACGCCTGTCAGTGATGTGAAAAGACTCCAAAAAGTCCAAAATCGAGCGGCTCGCCTAGTGCTTGGTGTAAAGAGAAGATCCCCGAGTGCTCCTTTACTGAAGCAGTTACACTGGCTCCCCATCAAAGAGCGTATCGATTTCAAACTAGCCCTTCTTGTCTATAAATGCATGATGAATACCGCTCCTCAATACCTATCCAACCTTCTAACCACCCCTGCAGCCTCCAGATATCAACTCTGGTCACAAAATGATAAGACAGTCCTACAAATCCCACAAGCAAAAACCAAAGCTTTCGAATGTACATTTTCAAATGCTGGATCTGTTGTCTGGAACAATCTACCAAAACAACTCCGTCTATGTGATTCAGAAGAAATGTTTAGAAGGAAACTCAAGACTGAACTATTTCAATTGTAACTATGTTGTTTCTATACTTTGTAAATGTAGTTTGTTGATGTATGTACAGCGCTTTGATCAGGTCCTGTAAAAGCGCTCAATAAGAAATAGTTATTATTATTATTATTATTAAAAATATTTGTGTGCTTTTATTTTCGCACTAGCTTCTGGTTGCGCAAAATGCGCGAAAATTTCCACTTTTACAGTACATGTATGTATGCAAATGTGCATGTATGAATGCATGGTTGTAGCTCCATGGTATATGTACATTGTATGTGTTTACCGGTAAATTGTATGTTACATATACATTGTAGACATCTTGTCCTATGACTGCTGTGACTATTGTGACATGGAAACAGTACACAGTTATGGACTTTCTAATGTGGTACAATGTAGCTGCAATATTCTCAATTACTGTATGATTACTGTTTGTATTAGTGCTTGAGGGTTTTTTTTTTAAGCATATCATTTTTTTTTAAAATACTTTTACCACACTTTGGCATACAAACTTCCTTTACTAAGAAATATAATACTCATTTTCTCAGAATGGAAAATTCTCCATAATTTGTTGCCAAGAAGCTCATGATATAGGCCCTATACAGTTAACACAAGAACTAAAACATTGCGAGTCTGTTCTAATAGCAGGTTGGTATCTATAGCACATCTTCTATTATGCAGATTGTCATAAGTTGTCTTTGAATGTTTTTTTTAACACAAATTCCCTGCACAAAAATGCTGTGAATAATCATCTATGCATAACCTTACAATTTCTCATAGAAAGTGGTAATACATGTACCAATATTTACTGCAATACGGGGAATCAGGGTCCTCTACATGTGCAGAGGGCCCAAGGTGTGGTCGCAGTTACCAGACAAATAACGTGAATATAAACAGGATTTACGTAAGAATCTCGGAGTAGACACACTGACCTAATTACTGATAAGAGAATAAAATCCTTGATGAGTCACGAGTCTTCATTTCCAGAAAAACACAATGAGTTACTGGGTCAGTCCACCTAAGATTGTTGCTGTGTCACTACAACCCATAAAAAGGCAATTAATCCTTAGACTAGCCCAAAACTGAGGCATGTGATGAGGGTATTTTCAAGTTGAATAAAAGCCCACAGTAATGACAAAACAAAAATCCATGATTTGAACTGGTCACTTGGAGGCATGGTAAGGATAGTTTTTATTTTATAGGGTTTTTGGCCATTTAATACTTTCCATTGTCAGAAAGTTATACAGCAATCACCTAAAAATTTCCATTAACTCTTTTCATGATTTACTGTAAAACGAGGAATGTTTGAGTGCATTTTAATTTCGTGATTTTTGTGAGAGCCAAGATTCGCGAAATTACGCTTGTGAAAGTTCTTGTCTACACTATACGCATTGAATGTCAGAGACATCGCAAAAATTTCATGCCACTAAAAACGCAATCAGCTCCAATTTGCGAAAATCTCACGCTGCGAAAATATTGTGTTTTACAGTATATATTTCTGCCTTTTTTTCTTTCTGATCTGACCCCATTTCATAAGGCACTACACAACTATTGCAAAGCTGCTGAGTAAAATCTGCTCAACTTTGACTGATGAAGATACCATGCTAATTACAATTTGTATAACACTCAATTTGTTATTGCAAATCTTTTCATGAAATGTACCCTTGATGTACTCCATAAGAATACTTTCAGATTGAATAGCAGAGACAAGGGCTACATACTAAAGGACAATGTAAAATAAAAAAAAATAAAAAAAATTGCATTATATATATCATACATATGTAGTTCAGTGCAATATACTGGAGCTATTGCATCATGCTGTTCAGCACAGTCAATCTATATCAAGTGCACTTAAACACCAGGATTCAAGTTGGCTTTAAAGGACAAGTCCACCTTCATATACATAGGGATTGAGAGAATGCAGCAATATTAGTAGAACACATCAGTGAAAGTTTGAGGAAAATGGGACGATCCGTTCAAAAGTTATGAATTTTTGAAGTATCTGCGCAGTTATTGCTGGATAAGAAGACTACTACAGTGTATGATGTCACATGCGTACAATGATATAAGGAAAATAAAAAGAGAATTTCACAAAACTTTACTTTTTGAATAAAGTTCACCTTTCTTCAACTTGTTACTGACGTATGTTAAGGGTAATATTATTCCTCCTGCCTTCTGAAAGAGAGAAGTCAAGTGTTCTTTCGTTATGCAAGAAAAATGGAAATATGTTTAGTTTTCTTTATTCTTTCTTTATATCGTTGTACTCATGTGACATCACAAGCCATAGTAGTCTTCTCATCTAGTCGTGACTCAGCAGAAACTTCAAAAATTCATAACTTTTGAACAGATTGTCCGATTTTCCTCTCACTGATGTATTCTACTAATATTGCTGCATTCACTAAACCCACATGTCTATGAAGGTGAACTTGTCCTTTAATGAATCTTGAGCAAAAAACAGACAAACAGAATGGTAGGGGTTTCATAAAACATACTGGACCTGCCATAAGTTGTGGAATGTCTAAGTTTCCCTTGCTTTCACTAATCAGTGACATCATTCACAGCAGCCATATAATGTTTACGCAATCTATGTCGTGAGGTTTTTTTATTTGCGCATTTTGCAAGTCGGGTGTTATTTACAAATTTCACAAAATGCGAAATTATTAACTCTGATCTCCATGAGTACATGTGCACAAATACATTTCTCCATTCATTACTGCACTCCACGAATGTGAATTTAACCACTCACGAAATTGTCGGGAAGTCCTGATTTGCAAAGAATTAGACTTGTTATATATGGTGACATGACATATGTTACTGCAACAACTGTTCCGGTCTGATTTTCTCCATAAACTTAGGGTTAGGGTTAGGGTTGTGATAGGGTTTTAGGTTTAGTTTAATGAGGATAAGGGTTAGGGTTTTGTCTATGGGTAGAATTAATGTTTGGCTCAGCGGTCAGATATTTCATGGGAACAATTGTCGCAGGAGCAAATGTCATGGAACCACTAAATATATGGCATGCAAAGACCTCAAATTGGCAGAGGTGATGATGCCTCTGGCCCACATAGATCACACTGAATTGGAAACCAATCCTCACTAAATATCCTCTCTTGACATGAAATCACAGAGGAAACAGATGCATCCTTTGCATCAGGCCAGCCATGGCAGTCTTGATATCAACTAGCCACGATGACTATTAACCCGTTGAGGAGGAGTCCCGAGTATACTCGGGCACGTGTCTATGGGCAATGCGTGTTGTAGCAATATCAGCCCGTCCTCAACGGGTTAACAAGGAAAGAGGCGGCAGTTGCTAACTCAGTGACCAAAAAAATATGATTTTAATACTAATTTCTTTACCAACCAGATGGAGAGTTACGATGTTATGACATCATCACCATTCACCTGATTTTTCCTTGGCAATTTCAGGAAACCATATTTGTCCCATGAGCATATGTTTCACAAAAATTAAGGGCTCTGCACTTACTCTTTTTTTTACTATTGTTTGCCCTTTGCCCTTCAGGCATATAGATTTCTGACTTATCACTCTTTACTTGTCCAAGAGGAAAGCTACTTGCCCAAAACAAAAAATCAAGAAAAAAAATAAATATAGTTATTGTTCAATCACAGAAATTTGATATCTTGAATCTGGGATTGCAAGAATTGTAATTTACTATGAATGTAACTATATTTGAAACAAAGTATAAAAGAACAGAGGGGTGGGAATTATGTTTTATTTTAAGGACATCTCTGAACAAATTTGGAATACATTTTACCTATTAGAGTCAAGCTGAACATGGTGTAGAAGTGATGGTTTCTTTGACATACATGTAGGTCTTACAGCAGACTTGTTTATTTAAGCATGCAGTTACATGTATTTCAGTACGTCCATGTTGACTGCATCGGTTGTGGGGTGGGCAAATACATTGACAGGTGGGAATGTGTCAAAATGTCGTCCTTCTAACTTCGTAATAACCCTAAACCACACATGCTGACTGTGAATACAGTAATTGGCTTGGTTCATGTTTAAAGGTACTCCCACTTGGCAAGACAAGACCTTGTTTCCATTTCTACATTTCCCTGCGGAGTTTGCACAATGCATTGCTCATGTTCTTGCATTATCTAACTTCCCTCTTGAAACACTTAAAATCCGGATCTGGCTGCTGTTATCATAAGGGGCACTCCTTGCTATCTTGCATGAAGTCCCTAATTGAGAGCTGGGGATTTTGTTTGTACGAATCTTAGAACCACTCTTTGTTTAAATCTTATGACATGCATTCATAGAATCTAATTACGAAGATATTCCATGGAACTTTAAAAAGTAGTGACTGAATAGAATGCCACTGATTACGAGTAAATACAAGAAACGTGACAGCGATTTCCTACACTGAAATATACACATCTCTTTATTCAATTTGGTGTTGTATGAAAAACAGTTGCACTGCATAAAATGTTGTAGTACCGTATCTCAGATATCAGAAGTTCTTGATTTTTATAACTGCTCTGTTTGATCATATGAAATTCCTAATTTTCTTTTAGCATTTCTGTATAATTGCATAGTCTCCAACTGTTAGCGAAATTTCTTATATTTTTTCCTATACTTTCCAAAAATTTAGTAAACTGTAGGGTACATGATGCATCGCTGCATTTTCACAGACAGTGTCACATCAGTATTATTTCTTGATGCTGACTACGATACAAAAATACTGCCACGACATCTGACATCTCTTTAAATCTTTGATTTCCTCCTAGTGTACCAGGAGGAATGGTGGGCTCTAGACACACCGCTGTGAAGTTTAAGTCCGGACTGGTGAAAGGTGTGTCAAGCAGCTGTGGAGAGAGCACATTCCACCAAGAACAATGGGCTAAATCCAGCCTAAATGACAACAAAATGCAAGGCCAAAAAACGACACACTTCCGCTAGTGACCCCAACGCCTGTCCCACCTTGCAAAAGATTGTGCACAAGAATTTGTTGATCCACGGTGTGAACTTCCATTAAAACTTGTAACCTTGTCTGACCTCACACAAGGGGGTCGGCATGGGGTCATCAGCCAATGGCAAAATACCTGCCAGCTGCCACTGACTCATACAATGTATGCCCTGTATACTTGTATCGTATCCCACTGTGCTTGAGTTTTGAGATCTGATGGTCTTACTCCCTGCAATAGTACCAAGTGATGCTTTTGCTATGGCAAGCGCAAGAAGCACAACATGGACGCAATTATCACAGAACAGCATATACGATGTGTATGACAGAGTTGTGATGATTTGAGACGGTGCAATTGGGTCAAGCTTTAGCTGCATCCTTTGAGATGGTTGAAGCTCTATTTTTTTTTTTTTTTAGAGAGAGATGTACTTTGAAATATTTGTTGCCTCACAATATCATGAAAGACTATCACAATCTCTCTCTCTCTTCCAGTAAATCTTCCACTATCAACTTGTCTACTGGAGATCTACATCTTTATTTATTTTCTACATGCTCATGAATGATGCATTTATTGGTCAGTTACTGACTTGCTTGTTTGGGCAAGAGCAAAAACTTTCTTTTGTTTGGGGGGCGGGGTGGTCATGATACTGCAATATGCCATGTTTTTGCAATCTTCTTCTTCTTCTTTGTATGGCACACACCTGGCTGATGCTGTCTGCTGACTATCAAGAGTCACCTGGGGCGAACTATGAGGGGGTCGGCATCATTCACCCATTTCATTTTTTTTTTTGTGTATAGGTATGTGCTATTGAAATTAAAACAATATATTTGTTTTCAATACAACATCCTCAACAGGCATACCGACTGAAAATAAGGTCCTCATGAACACACACTTCAATGTATCAATTGAAAAACAAAAGACCCAGGGGGTCTCGCGCTCACATGAGTATCACAAGTTCACCTTCAATGCATTCTTGCAGACTACTACCTGAGAACATTGCTAACTACTGGGGCGGGCAGCTTGTATGCGGCACGGTGTCCATTCACATATTCCATCACACTGGTAAAAATACCTACCTAGTATGGTATACTGTAGTTAGAAAACCTGACTATTCAGTTTAAACAAAACAAAACAACAAAACAAAACAAAACTTTATTGTAAACTCTGCCCCCCCCCCTTTGATCCCTGCCCAACCCATGGATCTACTATGAATAAACTTGAAAGTGAACTCACTAAAGTATTTACTCAGGGTTACTCCAGTTTTAAACAATATTCTTTTTTTAAACAGGGTTCTGGGGTCTTTGAATAGATCTATTAAGTATGTACATGTAAATTGTCACCCTTGTGATAATGCCCTGGGTTTTGTACAAATTCAACTATGTCTTTCGGCTCAGATGAGCTAAAAAGAAAAACAAAAAGAAAAAGAGAAGAAAGTTTGAGAATCTTAAGAAGCTTGCAATGACCTGGTTTGGCTCTATATTACATTCAACTGATACCTAAGATCTGGTATTATTCTTATTTTATGCAAAAAAGATTGGTTAAGAATAATCATGTACTTGAACTTGTCATTCTGATTATTTTCACAAACTGTATAATCATATGAATGAAGAGTAACCAATTTATACCGTGGTAATCACCTATCAGATTTCATTATCGGCTAAAAGCCAGCAAGAGTATGTACATTACACACATTTGGCAACCTTGTTCCAGTGCTACAAATTACACAGACTTATTCCATCATAGTTTATTTAAAGTGAAAACAGCTTTATTCCGCACATTTCCTAGGCATACGTTCACATTTGGGAGCGAAATTTGACAACTTTTGCAGGCGTACCAGAACTTTGTTTGGGCTTTAATAGCCTACAGGATGTTTGTGCCAGAGTAAGAGAGTGATGCAGGTATACAATATTTCATCACAAGTACAATGTTCAGCACACTGTAATGTAATTGAAATATAAAAAAAAAAACACACAAACCCCCCCCCCCCCCCCAGAAGAATATGAATCTGAAGTACTTGCTGACAGCCTTACATGCCTTGCTGGAATAGATTTTGATACTTATACAACCTACAGTACTTGTCATTGAAAGACAATCATATATCAAACATTGCATTGAAGGAACTGCTCTGACATGACATGCGAAAACAAAATACAAAGGCAGCCCTTGGAAAGACCATGGTGGGTTGAGGGATTAGTAAAAATGAAGACCTTCAGGGCAACGAATATTGCACTCCATACATTGCATCGCACATCCTCCTTCAAGCAGCTACTGGAATCATACAGTTTATAAACTGTCTTATCCTGTTATTCATTACTATCAGTTTATTTGCGACAGATATTTTTCTTGTTGCGTCATCAGTCTCTGGCTAGATTGAACCTTGTGTCGTTAATTTAATCTTCGCAAAGCGTTTCTTCCCTCTTAGCTTCAATGGCCTTCGCTGTAATCTCAACCAGCCGATTGTGTTGACAGTGGGGTGTGCGTGCTTGGCTCCCAGAATCAGCTACGATAAGCTGTACCCGACGATTGCGTACATACACCCCACACACACCCTGCTGATCAATATTTGTGCTACAAAGTAGATTTGTAGAACCACTCCTATCACTTAAAAAAAAAAAAATTGTGCTTTGCCTCATTTAACGGGACATGATGTAATGGCATGTAACAAATGTTGCTTGCCGCCATGTTGCTTAACATGAAAAAACACTCTTTTTTTCCCCTATTGACATGCACTAGAAGGAAAATCTATACAAAGTTGGTCTACAAAAAAGTAAGCAACCGTGATCCATCGCAAAGGCCTTATTATGAAATTACACTGACATATACTCTTTCAGGTGTCTGGACTCTATGATACATGTATCTAACGGCATTTATGTCCTGCTGTGGTATGAAAGCTGGCACCAGAATAAGCACAATTTTTAGAAAACTTGCTCTGAAGTTCTCTGTGGGAGATAAGGTGCTTATCAAACCCTTCAAGGGCTCAAACTTTTGAAATAAGCATTCAATTAATCTTCTTGAACCTGAATCTATTGTAAGTTAGACGTGCAGCTCAGGCATAACTATCCTTCTTTCCGTCCAACAGAAAGGGAACATTGGTGACAAGAATGAGATTTGGGAGATAAAGATGATACTTGATCTGCTCATTAACAGTTAGCTTCCAGTCATCCGTTCCAGTCAGTAAAGAAAATACTCTACTGGATGTGCCAATTACACAGTCGCAGTCAAACATGAACAAAACTTTAAACATTGCACAGGATTTTTAAAAAAAGTGACACAACAGAGAATGAACGAGAGAAAGAGAGAAAAGATGAAATATTTTTATAGATGGATAAACACAGAGAGAGAGAGAGAGAGAGAGAGAAAGAAAGATGAAAAATCAACATTAATAAAAGGACTATGCTTTTGCCATATGTATATTATGCTATGAGATTCCTACAAAATAATATTCACACACATAATTTGATGAATTACATCACCCTCATGTCTTCTTGTGTCACTTATTTCCTGTTTGAAATCAATCAATGCCTTAATATCACAAGCTCAACAACTTTTCTTCCTGGCTTCAACTTGTATATTTGAGGTCAAAGTGCCGGTACTACTCAATATTGACTTGAAAACCAACACAATATCATTATGACTGAACTTCAGATTACAAAGCAAACAAGATGAACAAATATGCACTTGAACCTCAGTAAAAATAAAAGAAACCGAAAGACATGACTGCATTATCATTCCATAAATGACGAGGCTCATTACTTTTTATCTATGTTTACACTTTATTCATGATTATGATTAATGTTAGACAAAGAAAAAAAAATGTCAGGGAGTTTGTGGATGGAAAATTTGTCACTCTCAGTAAAACTTAGATATTTTCTAATAAGTATAGTGCTGTCTGGTGCAAATAAAAATCAAATACTCTATGCTGTATGGAGCATTTAGACTGGTGAATAGTACCACTGTTTATATACGAGGCATTAAGGCAAACAGAATTCCCACATTTCCTATTATATAAAACAACTAGAAAAGCACTCTGAGAGCGCAGACCTCAGCCAAGTAGTTACTTTCCACCGATGATCTTGCTCTTCCCAATGAGATTTTAAAAGCTCTTTGGGCTCTTCCATACAGATCAGTGATTTCCACCCATCGATATACATTGTACATGCTAAAAATCGCCCGATTTCCCAACATAGAAGCCTTTATTACGTCATAAATCCTCAGCTGCACGGCGCCCCTCGCCCTACCAGAAACTAGAGCACGCACTTTAGTGCGCGCATGCAAACCTCAAATATGCGCAGCCTGAACTCCAAAGTTCATTGACCCTACAGTACCTGCCAAAATATCAAAAATCCTTCATAAATTCCCCAAAAATTCTCGGATCACTACCAAAAGTTAATCGTTTGTCACTTGTGTCATTCTCAACCTTTCCTGTAAGTTTCATCCAAATCCGTCTACTACTTTTTGAGTTATTTTGCACACAGACAAACTAACGAACGAACAAACAAACGAACCAACGGTAACAAAAACATACATTGTAACCTCCTCCCTTGGCGGAGGTAATAACAAGCCACTGAAATTTTGGCCTGATAACATTCAGATAATATCTGACTTCATGGTATAGTGTGCCTACACGTGTATGTGCCAAGGAAAACTAATTGCTCAGGGCATAAACATAGTTTCAGGGGCACCAATGAAGGTATTCCCAAACTTTTCCTTCCATTCTGATATGATCAGATACACCATCTAGCACTACATGTGCAAATAAGATATCATGTAAAAAGTACTCAATGCCAGAAACTTTGGCATACAAACTATTGACCAATTATATTCCACTGCCAAGTGCTGGTGTAAATCCAAATAAAACAGTACTTCATTTCATACAGTCATATCTGCACTATACTGTTTACTGTACAAGGCTTTTAGCATTTTTGGTTTTATTCTAATTTGCGTATTTTCCAACAGAAGATACTGTAAAAGCTGTTATTTTTGCAAGGGTTTAATTATTTCAAATTTTGCAAATTTTGCAAATCACTAGTGTGTGGCGAATTAAACAATACGCAAAAATACTGCCACCTGATCTTAAACGGATAAGCATCAGTGCATGTACAGTTGTATGAGAGCCGTCGTGTCAAATCGCGAAAAACAACATCTTGCAAATATGTATGTGACCTTCTCATTTGCAAAAAATATCTGCATGCCAAAATAATGGCTTTTACACTATTTGGTAATTGCATGGCATCACTCAGACTTAATTTCATTCCAAGATAAATTATGTCATCAAACAATACAAGGCTTTGTAAGGTGCAGGCACTGTGTCTGGTTGAATGAATGACTCTAAATTTGTGCCGTGTTGGACTGTACAATCTACTGTCTGGGCTGTCTTGGTCAAACAATTTTCCTTACACACGACATTATATTCTTGATAATTTCTTCTAGATCCCTGAACTGTTGATTTCCTGTCACCGTTACTCTAAACAAAAAGAATAACCTATGTTAATGTCATAATGCCAACTGTCCTGTACATTAACAAGTTGTGTTTGTTCTGACCACTGTGACTACACTACTTCAAACAAGGAAAGATTGGACATACACAGTACCATAATCCTTGTCATTAATGGGTCCTTTGTAATTCTAGACCAATGTTTTGTTTTGCATGTTTTTGTTGGGGTCCTTTTGTAAGAAGCTGAAAATGTAATTGTACACTGTAGCTCCACTGAACGAAGTATGGTTTAATGAGAAACTTGGGATAATACAAAAATAAAAATGACATCAAGGCTGTTCACTGCCAGACCACTTGTAGATAATCTCCCTCGAGCCAGTCACACCGCTGAGAGAAAGGCCAGTCTGTCATGTAAACATTCTGAGTAAGGGCAGACAAATATTATTCTCCTAGCCCTGGCATCTGCCTAAAGGAGATTTACCTGAAGAAGAGAATTGTTTGTATGCAAGGATTTATCTGAAAGCTCTAAGTAGATCACTAAAATTCTGCCCAGAAAATTGAATTACAAAAAAGAGAAAGTTACAAATGATCTAGGGCTTGAATATCTCTAACCTGCTTTTCCCACGGCTATTAATAGACACATTTGTCCCATGAACATACAGATACTTTTCATGTACTGTATGGTTTTTAATATATTTTGTCATGTGTTGTTTTGAGCTCTCCTGTCTCATTCTTCTTCTTCTTGACCACAATCAACCTGCTGATTATTCTGTCACTTTTGGGGAGGTCTGAGTTATGCACGTTTTCAAAGGGTTCAGGTAGTTGCAGAAATAATCTTGTATGTCTCTGCTTATCTAGATTTTAATAGTCTGCATTTATTTTTGTGCCATTAACCCGTTGAGGACGGTTTGATTTTGCTACAACACGCAATTCCCATAGACACCTGTCCGAGTATACTCGGGACTTGTCCTCAACGGGTTAAAGGACAAGTTCACCTTCATAGACATGTGGATTAAATTAATGCAGCAATATTAATAGAACACATCAGCACAAGTTTGAGGAAAATCGGACTATCCGTTTAAAAGTTATGAATTTTTAAAGTTTCTGCTCAGTCACTGCTGGATTAGAAGACTACTACAACTTGGGATGTCACATGTGTACAACTATATAAAGAAAATATAAAGAAAATTCAACATACGATGTATTTTCATTTTTCTCACATAACAAAAGAACACTTGACTTCTCTCTTTCAGAAGGCAGGGGGAATAATATTACCCTTAACATACGTCAGTGACGAGTCGAGGAAATGTGCACTTTTTCAAAAAGTAACATTTTCTGAAGTTCTCTTCATATTTTCCTTATAGCGTTGTACGCATGTAACATCATACGCTGTAGGAGACTCTCATCCAGCAGTGACTGTGCAGATACTTGAATTGTAACTTTTGAACGGATTGTCCCGATTTCCCCCAAACTTTCCCTGATGCATGCAACTAATATTGCTGCATTCACTCAATCCACATGTATATGAAGGTGGACTTGTCCTTTAAGGAAGCAATAAGATGTTTATACAAAGAGTTTATTAAATGTAAAGTAGCATCATTCTAATCAATGATCAATGGCTCCATAGAATTAACGGTAGGGACACATGCTGATAATCACCCATTTCCCTAAAGTTGTATTCACATTGTACAAATGTACACACTTATAATACAAAATAGCAGGATACTGACACTGATCCAAATATTGACATAATATGTACAAGTGTGAATCTCACTAATTATTGGTAAAGAAGCTGTGTTCACCTAATCAGCTTCCTGCATGCTGCGCCATGCCTCAAGCAGAGCACATGCTTTAGTGCACGTACACAATGTGTGCAAACCTCAAATACGCGCAGTTGGAACTCCCAAGCTGATTGTCCCTTTTCGGCAAAAATGAAAAATATTTCAAAAATTCATAAAAATTCCTGGATCACTAGACAATCTATCTGTTCCTTACATTACTATCAACTTTTCCTGTAAAAAACAAACAAATAAACTACAAAAAGCACTAGGAGAGTACAGACCTACATTGTACGCCAATTAAGCCAGCAACTCATTTCCACCCTTACGAATACATGTACATGCAATTTCCCAAAATAGAAGCCTTTTGTTCAAGTCCTTGCACGGCGCCTTTCCCGAATAGAGCACACGCTTTAATGCCCATATGTAAACCTCCAGTACGCGCAGCTTGAACCCCAAGTTCGTTGACCTTATACTAGCCCGACCAGACCGCTGTGCAAACAGCAGTCTGACATGTACTAGTGTTTAAACGTTGTAAACGACCGTCGCTTTTGACGGCAAGACCACAAAAATGTCTTTTATTTTGTTTGATTTTAACAGTAATACCACCCACCTATATCGTATTTTGCTGATGGTTGAGTTGAATTTGGTGTTTTGTTGGTATCCAAACCTTACTGTTGAATTTTTCGGAGTAGATTGTGCGATGATTCACAAAATCAACGAACTACCACGAACGCTCAACCCGAGGTACCGTGGTAGCATTTTACGTACGCCTGTGCGTTTCTTGTGTTACGTAAAGCTTGTCGTCTTCTACGTACATGTATTTCCGCGCGTGCTGCTCTCATGATTTGACGTCACTTCCGCTCCGACTAGCTCATCCACTTCCGCTTCGACTAGCTACGTTGTAGTATAGGAGAGTGATTGCTATTCAATAACACGCAGAAGATGAGGAGTGAAGCAATACGGATGCTTACAGACCTGATTTTAAGGACGGATTTTGGTGGGTTTTTGACGTAATTAAAAAAAATATGCATACCGATTATTGAATGATTATCATAGATTACGGGGATTCCTTATATTTTAGTTTTCCACGATTAATAAAGATATTCATGAAGGAAACGTACACCCACCGCTGAAAATAAAAACGTCTGCGAAGGAGTAGACGTGCAGCCGCTGTCGCTTCGCGACAGCGGCTGCGTGTAGTTAACCTTATACATGCTAATAAGATGAAAAATCTTTCAAAAATCCATAAAAATTCCTGGATCACTACGAAAATTAAATGAGATGTTCCTTGTGTCAATAACAACCTTTGGAAAGAGTTCCTTATGTCCCCCCCCCCCCACTATACTAGTTTGCACAAGATAGATGGATTACTGTTTTTTTTTTTTTACTACATGCCATTTATATTTTGAGAAGACTTCCTTTTGAGACATAACCCTGGCATGGCCTTTATTTAGTTTATTATTGGTGAAGAGGAGTAGTAATTTGTTTGTTTTGTGCAAGTTGGGGGGGGGGGGACATAAGGAACTCTTTCCCAACCTTTTATGCAAGTTTCATTTTAATCCGTTTAGATTCTACAACTTTATGAGTTATTTTGCAAACAGACAAACCAATGCCGATGATCACTTAACCTCCTCCTTCCTCAGGTAGTAATTATACACAGCCTGCCCTGTCGCTGTACACATGGCAGTAGAATCTACCGAGTGGTTGTCTAGTAGGAGTAGATTCCAGGCCCGTAGCCAGGATTTGTCAAGGGGGGGTGCGGTCACTAAAAAAACGGACCTTCGGTACCAATACCAATGATCACACACACACACACACACACACACACACACACAATTATATATATATATATATTCTTTGGACGACCGAACTACAAAAGTTGTATAAGAATTTGCGCGCAAAGCGCGCCGCAAATTGTGAATTTTGACTGTTTTAATGAGGAAAATTGTATTTTTGTCTGTTGCATGCAATCGCGTTACGGTATTTCATCTAGGAAATAGTAAAAACTCATTTTGCCAGGAAGTTGCAAAGTTTAATTGTGTTTGAGACTCTGCGCGCGTAGCGCCCCGCAAAATTGAGAATAGTGATTTTCCTGGTGTTGTTTTAACTTTTATTTTTTCTATTGTATACCCGCGTTAGCAGGCCTGAAGCCAGGATTTTTAAAGGAAGGGGGGATTGCGTTAATTAACAAAACGGTCCTTTGACACTGTCCCAGGAGGGGTAGCGACAATTAAAAGGTGGACACCATGCTCATACATGGACTTTCAAAATGGCCCCTAAACGAGTAATGATCATATGATTTTTTGGGGCCTTAAAAACAAGTATTCCTTAAATGTTTCCTGCACCCTAAAGAAGTATACTTCATCATGATTGAACAATATACCATTTTCCCAAATCTCGGCCTCTTTGATACCCTTTGATTATATACTCTCGTACATCACACTTTCCATCTAATCCGTGAGAAAAAACGACCCCTATTACGCGTTTTCTTTAGCGAGTATGGTCACGGTGTCCACCTTTCTGTTGGAGTTTTCCATCCCATTGGATGCTGTTTGGAAGATGAAACATTCACTTTACAGTATATCAGCCGTTGGTATGCGAGTTTGTCAAAAACGAAAATAAATAAGAAAATTTTTAAAACAAAATGAATTGTAAATGTGAACCATTTGTATTTTGCCTCCTTCTGGTAGGATATTTCCAGCATTTCCGAACTTTCAAATAATCATTTTAGATTTAATAATATTAAAGGTAGTAGATCCGATTCGCAAACATCTCCAATATCAGTCAAATGTCATATTAACCATCATGCTAAGAAGGTTTTCTTTGTGAAATTTGGAGGTCAGTGAAATTCAAAAATTAAACATCCGTTAGCCATTGGAAGAAGTTGAGTGCAAATTCAGACCTCAGGCTTAGTGCTCAGATGTTTTCCTATTTGATTTGATCTGTCTTACTGTGCACACTAAGATACATACTGGAATGGTTATTTCTTATCTATTTAATTATAGTAGCATATTTGGTTACTAGCTGTCTCTAGGCATTTTCGAATTTGGGCTGCAAAGAGATCCACTACCTTTAAGTTAGAAGAGAGATAAGTAAATAATGATAAAATAAACAAACAAAAAAGAAAACACTGAGTTTCTTTTGTAATACTATCTGAAAAACTTTTTACTTTACCATTTTACTTCATAGCTCAGCACTTTCCATTCTCTCTCATACCCTCTTACCCATTACATTTAAATGAAATACAACTAAAATGAGTTTGCGTGCCTGCATAATACTCTTTGGAAATTATAGTTGAAAATGTTCTTAGGTTTTGGCTCACTTTAAAATGAGAACCAATAGAACTGTCACAACATGAGAAAATGTATAAGTAATAATCAACACTACATTTCCGAATTTGGCCTGCAAAGAAATCCGCTACCTGTAAGTTAGAAAAGAGAATAGTAAATAATGATAAAATAAACAACAAAAAAGAATGAGTTTCTACCGCCGTATCCAGAACAGAGCTTGAAACGGTGCAGGCTCAAGAAATCGTTTGTACTATAATACGTCTTGAAGCACTGTGTGATACTGTTGACTCAGACTTCTACAAAGCTGTAAGTGAGAATTGTAATCCAATCCGACTCATTACCTGAGATATTTATGAAAATATATCAATAAAGAATGTAAATTAAATAACGATGCGTCACAATGCAGTCTAACGCTCTCACAATGCTATTATACATAGGGTTTTTCACTGACTGTTTTTACTCCGGAGCTCTTGCAACATTCAGGCTTTTCCTACTATATCTTTGTGAGACGTAGTGTCTCAGGTTTTCGATTATAGTAAATTCGAGGAAATTTCTTTAATTTTTATCATATATGTAAACTTGAGGCTATTAGATTTTCATCCACTTACCTCTGTTCCTGTGAAAAAATGCAAGTGTCAACCTCAATGTCATCCACGAATCGCACGTACTCGGGCGGCCAGTGGAAAAAAAAAACACCGGTCACACGCGCCATAAGGGCCATGGCATGCAGTGCCAATATAATAATAGCTCGCACAAATTGATACATAACATTTGTGTTTGTGTGCATGGGGACGATCCGATGGTTCATACAACAAAAGGGTTTCGTACAATTATTTTTAACATTGTTAAACGTACTCTTCCACATTTACGTAGCATATAATGTGTCTTTATATTTATTTGGATTGTTATCTTGAGAATTGCTAAAAACCGTTATTATGAAAAAGTGGACCTTTCAGAATTTGGGGGGGGGGGGGGGTGCGTACGCACCCGACGCACCCCCCCTGGCTACGGGCCTGGATTCTAGAGTTCTTTGCTAACTAGAAATAGCTTCATTCGGTGCCAAGCAATGAAAACAGGGAGCACAATAAATGTGCACTTGTCAATTGTCTAGACCCTGTTCCGCATCACTCGTTCCAGAAGTAGAACCTCACTACTACACTAACACTATATAACAGCAGTACGAGTAGGGGATCTACGATAACTGAACAGTTTGACCTGGGATATATTCCAGAACGGTTGGAAGATAAACAAGGAACGGGACGTCGTCGGCCTGTGGTGTGGTGCTCAACTACGTTTCTACTTACACAGTTACACAGTCAAGCGCAGACTGAATGTGAAAGCTTTTTGGCGAAGTAAGGTGACAAAATGCTATCAAACTAAGCACAGCAACAGTCGCTGGATGGAGACGATGTCCAAGTCGGAGTCAGGAGCTTTTTCGGTGTGATGACAACATCAATCGTCAGCTCATCATAAACCGTAGAAATGACCCTCTACACGACAACACCACTCACTTCCAGGTCCAGCATAGCAGATCTTGATCAGAGTGCAGAAATTCCCAAACACCAATCCAATCGTTACGTTGCGCAGTGCAGTGTATGTGTTGCAATGTTGACTTGACAGCTGGCTGGCGAGCGACGACAGCAGCAGCATGCACAGGAGGGCACCCTGTTCAGTTGAGGTCATCGAGCAAAAGGGCTGTTCATACTTACGAACAGTGTCTTATCGATCACAAGTCCAATACACGGAAAAAGACAGACGCGCGGATAAACGATAAGGCTAACCACGATAGGTATAAACGCCAGCTGTCGTATGTTTATCAAAACGTTTTCCTTGATTAGCCTATTTCAAAGGACCATAGATATTTTGTGCACTGATGGACGTTCAAAAAACTTGAGTAATAATTCTGTCAGACGAATACATACAGTACAAGAATACGCCGTATGTGCGAGCTCATCAGGGGCAGATCCAGGAATTCTGTAAAGGGGAGGCGCCTTTATACAAAATTAAACGGGGTGCACGCACCCTTTTTTCTTTTTTTTTCTTTTGTTTTGATAAAAAGAAACCAAAATAAAGGGGGGGGGGGCGCCCTGTGCACCCCCTCTGGATCCACCACTTGAGCTTGCGTATACACTTTACAGTGATATGTGTGCTTGTAGTGCTTGTTTAATTTATGGTACATGTATTTTCAAGTATTTTCATACAAAATTATTCAAAGAAATTACTTTTCTGAACATTTTACAAATGATAATAATATTTGATGATGATATACCTACAGAAGGGAAAATAAAGTCACAAGCTGATGAAGAAAATGAAGATGAAAAAAAAAATCAGAAAAAAATTGTATACATGGGGGTCATATTTCTATGGGATTTAATTTGTAATCATTATGCAATGAGTAAGACGGCAGGTCTTATATTCCACTTTCATTATACAAATGGGTGTATTTTTGTTATTGGGTTACTAAAGTTTTGGCTCATGCATTGAGGAATGACGATCACATCAAAGGAATTTATTTTGGCCATTATGAAGTAGGCCTACGTTCAATTCTATCACTGTACATGACATAAAAACAGCACTTAGCCACTTTCAAGCTTTCAGTGAAAAGCAAGTGGATTATATGACAATTTTATACAAAGAAAACACTTATAATCGTTATAGGAAAGGATACAGATGATGTGGGATTTTGGAGTTTGAAAATATTGTGACAGAAATATTATATACATTGGGACATTTTATGGTTGAGTTGGGGGATATTGAGTAAAATAAAGAGATTGCTGGGTTCATGGAAACAGAGAGGTCTCACTATATCGGGGGAACTATTTATTTGGAAGCATTTGCACTTTCAAACTTGAATTATCCTCATTAATATAGTGCCAAATTTGATTCTTTTAGAAATAAAAAGAATATGTTTTCCACTTTATTTGGAATGGCAAAGATCATACAAAAAGAAAATAAAGTATATGGAGATGAAGAGGGCCATGGATGATTAATTTCCGAATTTTATTTCTTAGCACAAGATTTCATAATTTGTATTGTTGTTGTTGTTGTTGTTGTTTTTTTTTTTTTTACAATCACAAAGATATATGGTGCATTGTATCAGGTGTGTTTGATGCAAGGTGTGTAGGGGCGGATCCAGGAATTCCAGAAAGGGGAGGCACTTTAAAGAAATTTAAGGGGGTGCACACCCCCATTTTTTCTTTTTATTTCTTTTGTTTTAACCAAAAATAAAGAGGGTGCGCCCCCCTCTGGATCCACCACTGGTGTGAGAGGTACACGTGTGTGAAGATTGGGTAGGGTACCATAGGTCGTCAGGTGCATGCGTGAATTTTCAAAACAGGTTGTTATGAATGTAGATAGAGAATGCAAGATGATCAGCTGTATGACTGATTTGTTATTGAATTATTTGAAGGAAATGAAATATACTGATATATATATATATATTTTTTTTCTTTGGGGGGGGGGGCGACTTGTAGAAATGACCAGTGGTACAGTATAATGATGTAAGGATCAATAAATGAACTTTAAGTTAAGGAGTGTGACGTGACTATACTCAATTTAACCACCCCCCCAAAAAAAAACAAACAAACAAACAAACAAAACAAAACAAAAACTACTTGCATAACAAAAACAACCATACTTCGCTGAGCTCTCTGGGTGCTGTGCAGCCAGTCAGAATGTTTGTTTCATGATACAAATTTCTCATATAAATTATAGCTGCATGGTCCCCAATCAAAACAACAACAGTAACATACAAAACAACACATGTTTAAATTGTTTAGACTGGTCATTTGAACAACCTGACCAATATGCATGGTCGAGATGAACGACTGTATAACTACGCCCTTCTGTGCGCCCTTCTTCTTAGATAATAAAGAGATATTGATCAGAAAAATGATTGTCACAAAATAATGCTGATCTCTGAACTTACTCACTGAATACACGATTGGGTCTGCCTTCCATTGTTTACTAAAATAATGTTGAATGAGAGAACAATTTTAGTCTCTATAACGTTTTGTTTTGTTAGAAATTAGAGTGCAAAGTCAAAAAGTATTGTGAGAAGAATTGAGATTTCGCCTGGAAATTGAGTAAAGAACAAAAAGTCTACAAACAGAGCAGTGTCATGTTTATCGTATTTTCACAGTACTGAATACAAAATAATTCAATAAATTCCATGATTCGTCTAAGCTAAGACCAGTTCTTTATTGATTCAGGAACACCACTGTCCTAGACAATCTGTCACAAAATCACAAAACATTTATACGACGAATGTACACAAGGCTAATAATACTTGGGCTTCACACGCTTGGTATTCCTGCTTTATTCTGTGTTCATTATTTGCGTAAGTCTACAAAATATTTTACTAATATAGAAGGAAATCCGATCATAATTGCCCAATAAGTTAAGTTCACTGTAATATCATTGTTATTTTCTCATTTTTCGATTCAAGATGGTGGTAGTTGACTCGGTAATGTGTTCACGTTCGGTCAATTTGGTCCCACATATAGAGATACGTGTGTGGGCGACGGGATCTACAGTCTATTGCTGCATGCTGCACACAGTCGAGCTGACGATGTAGCCTGTAATTTAGTAGGACCACCGTACCTATGTTTCTAGACTTCTTCTTTTTCTGTAGAAGTGCATCCTTCATAGTTGAAGATCAGCGCACTACAGAGTGGTGTGCATGCCGTCATGGCACTTTGAGAGACTGGGCCCTCAAGGGCCAATCATTATTTACATGATATAGTGAACTGTAGCTGTGGACCCTAAAGGCCTAGGCCCTACATCATACATGTGAAGTGCTGCTAAAAATCCTCGGCATAACTGGATGCTAGATGAGGGCTTCCCTCAATGCCTTGTTAAAGACATCGAGTGATGGGAAGATTGCAGGATCCTTCTTCAGGTTGTTCCATTCTCTGCAGATGCTGGGAAAGAAGGATGAAGAGAAAACTTGTGAGCTGGAGTGTGGGATCGGATCCAGAATCGGCTAGCATGGCCTCTGGTATTTGATGTCAATGGTGTGAGATGGTCCTTCCAGTCAATATCAACTGTAGGTGGTAGAACCTTATTGTAAAATTTAGGTGTCTAAATTTGCGTCATCATACAAATTAGGCAAGTTCCAGAAAGAAGCGACAGTGAGAAGAGCTCAAGAGTACATTTGAAAGTTGAGGTGTTATGTAATGACTCGTAATATACATATAACTAATAATGTAAACATTTTAAAATTATGATTATTACTGAAGAAGTACATACCGGTATTTTTTTAGGCTTTTGATATCAGCTTGCATTTAGAAGTTTTAGTATTTACATGTACCTTGAATTTGCCTTGAAGGCCATGTTGACACCTCGCTACTGCGGTCAGTCATGTGGGTAGTACATTAGTGCAGATGTGGTGGTGTGGGGGGTCCAATAGGGCCCATTTAAAAACCCAGTTGCGTTGAATTTAAAGGACAAGTCCACCTTCATATACATGTACATGTGGATTGAGTGAATGCAGCAATGTTATTGGAACACATCAGTGAAACTTTGGGCGAAATCGGACAAACCGTTCAAAAGTTATGAATTTTTAATAGTATCTGAACAGTCACTGCTGGATGAGAAGACTACTAGAGTGTATGATGTCACATGAAAATATAAAGAGAATTTAACAAAATTTTACTTTTTGAAAAAAGTGCACATTTCCTGGACTCATCATTGACGTATGTTAAGGGTAATATTATTCCCCTTGCCTTCTGAGAGAGGGAAGTCAAGTGTTCTTTTGTTATGCGAGAAAAGTGAAAATATCTTGAATTGTCCTTATATTTTCTTTATATCGTTGTACTCATGTGACATCACATGCTGTAGTAGTCTTCTCATCCAGCAGTGACTAAGCAGAAACTTCAAAAATTCATAACTTTTAAACGGATTGTCTGATTTTCCTCAAACTCTTGCTGATGTGTTCTATTAATATTGCTGCATTCACTCAATCCACATGTCTATGAAGGTGAACTTGTCCTTTAATTGTCTTTTGAAGCTCAAGTGTAAGCTTATGTATAAATTTACACATAAATTCAAATCAATTTTTCCTCCATCTTTTTTTTTTTCAATTTTTCTTCCTTTGTCTACAGGTAGGTTGAGTATGGCAGGACCTACATAACTTCCATGTCTTCCTCCGGTGGGATAGAGTGGTTTTGTTGGGAAACAGGCGTTTCATTATGAACGGAGCTGTGAGTGATGTAAGTCCCCAATGTTTTTTTAACTTGAATATACCGGTATGCATTATCTCTGAAGGATACTAGTAATGCACACTTGACATTTAACATATTCTTTCACATACGTTATGAAAAGAACTAGGTCCTACCCACTAGGACCTACAATTTAAGGCAGCTAGAGGTCTTAGGTCTCTTTTCTCATTTGAAAATTTAGAATTCAAGGGATTTTCACGTGCAACCAAAATCATTCCTCCTCACACATATCGATATCTGTTATGCTGGTTACAAGTATAGTTCCCAGTTCTTTTAGATAAAGTACTCTTGGTTGTGAACTTCTCTTCAAGACTGTAAAAGAGTTGAAAGGGACTGTACAGTTCTGGTTGAGGTGAGGATTTAGCTTTTCTTCGCTGGGGTGACAAGACCTTGTATCTGCAATTTTGGTGGAAATGACTTTTTTGGATTAATGGTCAAATAATGGATTAAGTGATGTCCTGTCCAAATCCCAACTGTCTTACTCCAAAAATGAAGCCACCACGGCATGTCAAAGGAAAGGCTATCCCATTCGCCACAGTGCTTTGGCCTCCATGTTTTTTGGCTCTCCTGAACATTTGACATTTTGTAGATACGAGGTCTTGTCGCCCCAGCAACGTTTTAATGTTTTGCGAGATATTCAGAAACCACTTGATGAGATGTCAAAAAGCATGCAATTCTAAGGGGTATCAAAAGTTATTTGATGAAAATCGGTTTTGAAATGGCTGAGATATCCAAAAACAAGGTGAAACAAAGAGATCCTAATAAAAGGCATGGCCTGTCGCCTTTTATTATTATCTTCGCTTTTTTTTTGGTTATCTCAGCCATTTGAAAACCAATTTTCATCAAATAAATGTTGAATCCTTCTTTAAATTACATGCTCTTTCATATTTCATAAGAGGTTTCTCATTATCTCACTTAGGAATGTTATAAACCTGAATCCCCACCTCAACCAGTACCCTGCAGTCCCTTTGATATTGTAAAACAACAAACATTCATAGCATGAAACTTTTGCAAATTGCTTATCATGAAAAATTGCCAGTGTACTTCATGTATAGTGTGTTAAAATACACCTGTACAGAGATTTGTTCAAATTTTACGTACATTTTACTTTTGCCAATCTTGGCTCCTCATTAAATTTTTATTAAAGTTTAATGGACCTGAAAATTTCTGATCTTACAGTATACCTTTCCCCAAGTACTTTTACCAGATTGTGGTCCTTGTACACATGTATTGTAGAGTAGGCTCTTCATATCATATCATATATGATTTTACTGAACCTAACTTACTTTTTTTTTATGCAGTCAGTGTGATAATGATTAACTAGATATAAAATTGGTATTTCTTCATTTTACTGTGTTGATTGATTTCATGAATTTCAATCTATGTTTATTTATTTGATTGATGTAAGATATTTTGTTGATCAGTTCATCAGTAACACTTGATATGTGTTCTTCTTCTCCTTTGAAACTGTGATTCTTGAACTTCTCCCAATACCCAGGACCTCAAGGTTAAAATTTGTGACTTGAACCAGCACATTGTGTGCATCCTGTGTGCGGGATACTTCATTGATGCCACAACCGTGACTGAGTGTCTGCATACCTGTGAGTAGGAGGGGCATGCTTTTCATTTTGCCTCTACTGTGAGGTATCTATGCCATTGTTAGCTTATAATGTCTTAACAACAACAACAACAACAACAACAACAACAACAACAACAACAACAACAACAACAACAACAACAACAACAACAACAACAACAACAACAACAACAACAACAACAACAACAACAACAACAACAACAACAACAACAACAACAACAACAACAACAACAACAAAATCAGTTAAGTGCTGTCAATTAACAATTACACATTGTTCCTTGTGCATCTGTAGGACAATAGTTGTAATTTCCTGTGAAGCTGCAGTGTGCAATGAACAATTTCTATTGTATTTGTTATTTTGTGTGTAAATGGGCTTGTCAAATGCATCTGTATAAAGTCTTTTGGAAAGAAAAAAAAATCAAATTTATGAATTCTACTTTGTGTGTGTATATTTCAATGGCCAAGCAACTGTTTCCACCGTGTTCACTTAAGCACTTGATATGACATGAATAAAACTTTATAGTTTACCAGGTTGTAAAGTCCTTGTCGTCATGTACATTCGTCAATTGTTAGGATTAAACTCGCCCCTCCCACCTGACCCTACCTGCTCCTCCTGTCCTCTCTGTGCACATTGTCTCTTCTTTGGTCTTGATGTTCATTCTTTTTCCACACTGATTTCATTGCCTTTGAGCACAGTTTGCAAGAGCTGCATCGTCAAGTACCTCCAGACCTCCAAGCTGTGTCCCATGTGCAATCTCAAGATCCATGAGACCCAGCCACTCTTGAACCTCCGGCCGGACCGGACGATGCAAGACGTCGTCTTCAAGCTAGTTCCCAAACTGTTTGAATGTGAGTATCCTTCTCGCATTGATTTACAAATTGCACTTCATCAATGTGAACAAATAGCGATTATTCAGCAGGGGAGAGAGGTTTGGGGGTAACACCAGGTGTATATAATCTTTGGAAAAACAGAGCACCTGGAGCTTCCACCAACTGGAAGAAAGGATCAAAGCATCCTCATCCGGGGTGACAAAACAAGGTGCTACTTCAACTATTTGCTAATTGGCAAGCTACCACATGCCTACCAGCACACAATATCAGGAATAATGGATTTCATGTGACACACATTCAGATTTTGAGCGTAGACACTCATGCCCCTGGGAAGCACGCTTAATTTTACAAATTTCATTGAAATTCAGGTGTGAGTTTCTTCACTTTGTCTCCCTCTACAAATCAGATTTGTTAAGATTGTAACTGCTGATCTGTAAATTAAACATGTTGGAAACAGGAACCAGTGGGACTTGAACCTGTCATCTACTGCTTTCTTGGTAGCAACACTACCACCCTCCTGGCAACACTACCAGTGACACTACCAGGTTTGAGTCCCACTGGTTCCCTTTTCCGACATGTTTGTTATTTTTGATACCGTTCAGCAGTTGCGATCTTAAAAAAAAAATCATTTGTAGAGGGAGACAAACTGAAGAAACTCACGCGTGAACCTTCACCCATCTGAATAATATCTTTCTTTCAAGACTGTTCCTCTTTCAAGGGAAGACCTTAGAAAGAGGAGATTGGAGGAGGGAAGCAACATAGGGACAGTGTAAGAAAGGCAAATAGTGACAATCAAGGGGCACTGGTGAGCTGGAAGTTGAAGTAGCAAGAGATTATGTAATGTTTTAGTAGAAGCCACGAAAAAAAAAAAAATCAAAAAAAAAAATCATAGGCATACATTTCGAATGGGAAAAAAAGTAGCCTTCTTTATTCTAAATGCTGAAACATTGCAAGGTATTGAAAGGACAATTTAAAGTAGATCTCCTCATTGTCGGCTGGTTGCTTCAAAGCTCACTTTACTATTACTAGCATTCTGCACACTTACCACATTATGCAATGCACTGCAGAAAAGGTGAATAGTGCTGCAAACTTCTCTGATGATGATGTGAGACCATGGCTTTGTGGTCAAAATTTGTTGTATTTGTTTGTTTGTTTTTTGTGCCAAGAATTCATGACCATTGTGTGCATGCTTTATTTTGCAAATAAATTTTTCTGATCAGTTAGCTTTAGAGGTTCTAGGAGTAACCTCATATTTGTGCAGAGTCCTTCAAGCAATTTGTGCAGGGTCCCCTCATTTCTCTGAGTTAAAACAAACACATCAGAACATTTACACATGGGACCACATTCTGTGTGATCACGCAATTCAGCCAAACATGGTTACATGTGTCCCTTGTGACACACATGAAAAAAGTGAAAAACATTTTGCCTTCTTAACCGTTAAACACTGCTACCTAAAAAAAAAAAAAAAACTTTCAGAAATAACTGTATATTATGATGTGAATGTATACAAATATCCGCACTGCATACAGTAGAGCACAGTGTGGCCATAAATTGTTCCATATAGCAAAGATTTCATTGTAAATAATCTTTTTCTGGGTTGCTGAGTTTTGTTTTTATTCTTGGTAATTTAGCAAATCCTGTGTTTAAAAGGCTTATGCTTGCAGCATAGTCAATCTTGCAGAACAGATATAAAAGTGCAACTATTTGACAAATTGCCTTTTATCGACGTGAAATAAACACTGAATATTCAATGTTCATTATGTCAATGAGGGCAATTGTTAGACAGTTGCTATAAAAACAACTTGATGCAAGAATAATCAATTTTTCTGCAATAACCTGTATGTCTCAAAGGATGTGCTTGTGTCTATACCTCTTCCACATTCTATGTTCCATTGCTGTTAATGGTCCCATTAAAAAAAAAAAATGTTTGCCACATTTTTCATGTTCCAGCTGAGGAGAAGAGAAAGATGGAGTTCTACAAGTCCCGTGGCCTGGACAAGGTGCAGAGCAAGGTGCAGCAGAAATCTTTCAGTGGCAAGCTTGACCCCACTGGTGGTCACTTCTACAAGAATGATGAGCAGGTGTCGTTGTGCCTGGAGTATAGTGGGTGAGAAGATTTTCTTGTCTGTGCATACATTGAGTGTGTTTGTGGCAAAACTGATGTAATCACCATATGTACGCCTCCCGCTTACAACTCTGAATTCTTCCGTACAGCTAAAATTGATACCTTAGTCCTACAAATTTGGTTGGCTTTATTACAATGCTTGTTAGAATCATGATGGTCTACTTGTTAAGGTGTCAAACTACCAATTAACAGGCAAAGGTTTTAATGTGTTTGTTTTACCAGCGCTGCACACTGGCACTGGTCCGACGGTCCCTGACCAGTAAAAATCACTTTCAGACCAGTCACTTTTTCAGGAATTGACCAGTAAAAAATGGGTACCTACTGGTCTTACATACAGGTCAGACCAATAAAAAACATGGGTTAGGTTGTAGCCCTGGTTTTACAAAGTTGTGAAAGTAAGTTGAACAAAGAGCAGTATTTTTATTTCAACTTAGTCTGGAAAACCTTGTTTAAGGACATTTTTCTGCCCCAAGAAAAGACAGGACATTGCTGTTTGTAAACTCAAAGAGGAAAGTTTAACTTTCTCCACTGAACTTAATTTTGGCTATCAAACCTTTATTAGATTTCTCTTTTATTTTCATCAAACCCACCAGGAGTTCTCCAGTAGTGGATGACCAAGAGGTACCCATCACCCAGCTGAACAAGAAGTACATCCGCTGCTCGGTCCGCACCTGTGTCTACCACCTGCAGAAGCTCCTCATGAAGAAGCTGAATATCTCCAATGACTCGGAGGTAGGATCGGATTGACTCTTCATTTTTAAGATTGTGATACAGTCAAGTCTGCCGTAGCAGCCACCTCTCTATAATGGGCACCTGCTGTACATGGCCATTAAAAAATCCCCCCCCCCCCCCAAAAAAAAAAAAGAAGAAGAGAAAAGCCATGTTAAAAACCCTGTCCATGGCAGACAGCAATATTGTATCCATGGTAGATTTTCAGCTGTGTATAGCAGCCACAGACGCATATGGTGGCATTTTCGAGCCAATAATTTAACATGTTTTTTCCTTTCAGCCATGCCTGTTATGCATGATGTAATAGTTTTAATGATTACCACCACTGCATCACCTGCCATTTTAAGATTGGCATAGTAATGCTCTTGTGGAAAGCTTTTTTTCTGTATGCACGCTAGTCTGCAATAGCACGATAAATAAGTGTTCAATGTATGAAGCATGTGCATACTTACACACAGGCATTTACTGTTAAGTATGTGTAGCACGGAAATGTTGAGAGCCTCACTATAGTGGCCACGCTTTCACCTCCCTTAGGTGGCTGCTACAAACAGGTTAAAGAAAATAATTTGGTTACCCAAAATCATTACTGATACTGCATTTGCAGGATAATTTCATCACCTTTTTTTTTGGAGCTCTCATTAATTGTTTTATTTTTTCATGTTTTGTACCACTGTCACCGTCCAGATTATTCTCTACTGTGAGGATGAAGAGCTGTATGAGGAGGAACCAATGAAGTATGTCTGGGTTTCACACTGGAAGGAAAAGGTAAAACAAAATATTGACAAATTACAGTAGCATCACTAATAGGATATGGTTCCCCTAGTTGAGTAATTAGGACCCTGCATCACAAAACCAACAAAAAGTCGCCAGATATGGATTTTTAGTTAAGTGTAGATTCTGAAAGAGCTGACTCTAAGCTTAAAATGATTTGGTCACTGAAATCAAATGGACGCTCCTAACCTATCTAAATATTGGAAAGAAAGCACGCACTCCACAACTGAGAAAAGCGGCTATTCAAGTGCTTAATCTTTACCAAACTGTTCTAGCTGTGTGGTGAATGGGACAAAAAACAGGATGTAAACCACTGAATCAACAACAATGAAGGGATTATCAGATTAATCTAAAATTGATTAACATACTTTGTCCATGATTATTGCCAACGTTCAAAGCAGTAGATTCTTTGTTCAAAATTCATTAGAGTTGAAAGTGGAGAGTGTGCAAAGGATTTTCAAGAAATGAAAAGGGTCCTCTAAGACATACCTGATTTCACTCCTCTACACAAAAAAAGGTTGTAAAAACTTTCCCCTTAATTTTATGATTCCAAACTTAGGAATAGTGTAGAAGAAGAAGTATAGCTCTTTCAGAAAATATGAAAAACTCATGATTGACGTGGTTGACCTTTTTCACCTTTTTTGAGTCCTCACATAAAATCAAGGGGTGCGACTTTTTGTTGGTTTTGTGATGCATGGTCATAATTGGTGAATGTTTTGTGGTCCTAACTACTGCTACATACAGCACATTTTCCTGTGTTCAGTGATAGTTGATTTTTGCTTCGGTTGTAAATGCGACTGCCCAGCTCAAAACCCACAAAAACTAGGCCAAAATGAATTTGCGCTTTACTACATACATTTATGTAGTTTAAAAGAGTAAGCAGTAAGCTTCAAATTGATATCCATAGCTTCATTTAAAAAAGTGACTGAGATAAGAGAGTTAGGTGGTGTAGTTTTATAGGAAATGGCGAAGAGGATTTTACAGACAAGGGCCACTCAGGCGTGCTGTGTAGACATGTATCAATGAAAGCATGTTCTATTTTCCAGTGAAAATTGCACCTGTTTGAAAAGATATGGTCCAGAAAAATTGCCAAAATCTTAATTTGGGTGTTGTTTTCAGCCACCAAATTTTGACAGTAGGTAGAGAAAAGATTACTTCTCGGGATAAGACAAACTTTACAAATTTGCGTCGGTCAACCAAAATGACATATGTTGATGCTTTACAGAGAACCCTAATCTGTGACTTTTTTTTTTGTGGGTTTTGAGCTGGGTGGTCACAAATGATAATATCTGTTGTTCTAAGGCTGGTCCTGGTGCAGGGAGGGAAGAATGGGGGCAGAGTGCAGTACACAGGTGCAGTAGTCTTAAAAAATATAGACAAGCAACTTGCCCTAACATTGATCCCTAGATCATTCGCTTAGTTGCTTGGAGAAAAGCAGAACATCAGGATTACACTGCTGTCACTCCAAGACGATGTTTGATACATCTGTCACCCTTCACCATGGAGCACATGCGGTATTTGTAGGATGGTACAAAAGATACTGTACACACAGTGGCGTATCTAGGGGGGGCAAGGGGGGCATGTGCCCCGGGCGCCACTCCTTGGGGGCGCAAAAAACGAAAGAAAAAAAAAAGAGGAAGAAGAAAAAAAAGAAGAAAAAAAAAAGAAGAAGAAGAAGAAGAAGAAGAAGAAAACTCGCCCGGAAGGAGGGGGGGGGGGGGGGGGGGGGGGGGAAGGAGAATGGTGGGGGGGGGGAAGGAGAATGGTGGGGGGGGGGGCAGAAAACCAAATCAAACAAGATAGAAACAAAACATGATGATGACGCTGACAAAATGACAATGTTTATTGTGTTCACACAAGAATTCCATGTTCTGTAAGCTGAAATACAAACATTTTCGGCTCGCTCGCCAAAATCTATACAAAAAAAGAAAGTAAAAACAAAACGTGATGATGATGCGGACAAAATGACAATGTCTATTGTGTTCACACATGTCATTTTATATTTAGCAGGAAAAATGTTACACGGAGCAGCGACTGCAATTTCATTCATTCTGAAGCGATCGCCGATTGGATCAAAAGAGGACGCCAACGGTTTCGAATATACGAATTTCGGCTCACTCGCTCGTACTAATTTAGAATATTTTTTCAAGTACTCAGTTTGTTGGTATAAATCGTTATCTTTAAGGTCGTCACTGTATCTTGATTAGAATTGTAAGATTTGATAAGCAAAAAATGACAAGAATTCCATGTTTTGTAAGCTGAAATACAAAAATTTTCGGCTCGCTCGCTGCGCTCGCTGGCCAAAATTTATCAAAATTCATTATATTTAGATCACCCTCAAAAAGACCCCCTTTAAAGTGCTTGAAAAAGCATATCATGTGGACTTTGTTTAAAGTCCCTACCGGGATGGGGTTGGGGTTGAACACTTTTTCAGAAATTAGGGGCGCAATTTTCGCGCTTGCCCCGGGCGCCTTTTTCCCTAGATACGCCACTGTGTACACGTTTGTGCAACATTGCAGCCAGCGGTTAACTTACTTCAATAAACGAAGGGGATGTGATGCAGACTGCCATTACAAAAATGCTTGTATGTATTCAATTTACAAGTCCTAGAGAAATGCCAAATATCAGACCATTGTGGGGTGATTTGCTGATAAATAATAGAGGGATTGCACCATCTTGCTTTGTCACATGTCCTTGTGAGATGCAGAATGTGCTGTTATGGAAAGTGAAAGTGGAGGTGCAAGGTGACTTGGCCTTCAAAATGTGTGACAAATAGCATCACTATGAGAAGTGGAATATGTGTGTGTGTTTGTTGTGTTTTTTAATGGAGGGAGGAGGGTATATGACTTACCACCTAGATAAGGCAAAAGACATATTGTGGTATGCATGCCGAAAAAATTGACAAATTTGAGCCTTTGTGTGTGCTTTGAGTGCCAATTGGTATAGAAAAGGCCAAACATTGTACACACTGTCCAAGTCTGTGGCATAGAAAGAGTTACTGTAAAAGTGGAAATTTTGCGGTGCTGAAATTTTCGTGCATTTTGCGCAACGAGAAGCTAGGGCGAAAATAAAAGCACGCGAATATTTTTGCGCGCCATATGTTCCAGTACTTGATGTCTCGATTCCGCGGAATTAAAAACACGGGAAAGTCTTCTGAGACGGCCAAGTGCGAAAATATCCACTTTTACAGTAGATGTTCATGAGGTGTATTCACATGTGTTTTCCATGGTGTTGCAAAAAAAAAAAAAAAAGAATGCTGTTTTTTGTACATAGTGATGTAAAAAGCCATGTCTCTTGGGTTTTCTTTCCCCATCATTCTTGGTTTAATATATTTTCTTTTTCTTGCTGTGCAGGCAGCTCCGATGGTCCTGAAATATCAGATCATCATGGGAACAGCTAATGGCAAGACAGAGTAAGATTGACCTTTGGAGCAGTCGTCCCCGCAGCACTGCACTGACTGATGTGGGAGGATCTGTTAACGCCTGTTGCCGACCGAGAGATCTCGCACCGCTATGAAATCAACAATCATGCCAGAGGACCATACCCATGACACGCTTTGATGCACGCGGAAATTTGTTTTCAGCCATTATACGATTGACACTGCATCAGCTGCCGATATTTTGCACCTATATCTCCACAAGGATTCATTTCTGCATTGGCCTCATCATTTTGACACTATTGATTTTAACCCTTCTGTTGGTGGAAAGACTTTGTTTGGAACTTTCATGGGATTGGCTTTTGCTTTTGGTGATGGACATTAAAAGGTGGAGGTGAAGGGAATGGCTGTAAACACTCCAATAGTGGACCTGCAGGATTTGGATAGTGTGGGTTTGGATGCTTGAACATTTTGGAAATTCCTTGTATCATACTCGGTGCACTAACATGTGAGGGTGTGATATGAGCAATAACTGATACCCCTTGGGTTGAAGTGAGTTTGAGTGACTGTGATTCAACATCCAGAGCTGACATGTGATGTGTGTATGCATGCAGGAAAAAGGAAGACGAAGAAGAAGAAGATAAAAATGGACCAATGTGCAAAATGTGCTGATCATCAACGAATAACGGTATCTGTGGCAGAAGTGACTTGTGCCCTTCTACGGTGGATGTGCTGATCATCAACGAATAATGGTATCTGTGGCAGAAGTGACTTGTGCCCTTCTACCGTGGATATCTGCCGCATATGAATGGAGGGGCATACAAACTGATAGGGAGATTCATTTTGTGAGGAGGTACTGCATGTGACAGACTCGCATCAAGATGCAAACGAAGCACGTACAAAACATCTTTGACGAATAAAAGAAGAAAAAAGGGGGGAAATTGAGCGCTCTCAAAGGAATCAGCAATCTCATGTTTGCCTGTTGTATCTGTTGTGGAGCTGTGTCATAACACCAGTCCATGGTTCCATCCAGGCATTGATTTCCCCCTTGCAGATTTGGAATGTTGTTTTTGCATAAGATCGCCAAGCAAACATGAGTAGGTGGTACAGGGAAACCCTGTTATAATGAGCTCGCTTGTAACAAGGTACTGCTTTTAATGAGTTGAATTGGAGGTCCCTATTTTCTGTTACTTTGTTTATTAAATTGGTCTCTTTTTTTAGTATGTTTACAACAAGGTACCAGTAATAATGAGGGAAAAATCAGTGGTCCCCATGATCTCCTCATAAGTTGTAGAGAGATTCTCTCCTACACTTTGCTTTTGTTTTGTTATTTTCTTGAAATGCTTACAAAGATATTTCTCACATTGACTGATATTAATAGATTGCTTCTGAAATGTATTTAAATTTATGGAAATTTCTTTTCATACAGAATAGTAGCGAATCATTTTGTATATCTGCTCCCTCCAAAGAAGTTTCTTAGACCTTGTTTACAGTGCAGCGAGCCGCGGCCTAGCCGCGGCCGAACCTGGCCTCAATTGCGGTACTCGGCCCCGCAATTGTGCCCATTTACAGTGCCGGGCTCGGCCCGTGCTTTTGATTCAAACCTTTCAATATAAACAAACAACTATTATTAGGAGCGCACCAGTCGCAGTTTGGTACTGCATTTGGCCCAGTTTGCGTTTACAGTGAGAAAAGACAGGGGCCGAGACTACTTCCAGAGCTTGGCCAAATGCGCAGCCAATTTTTGTGCTGTATTTGGCCTTTTGCACGTTTACAGTGAGTGAAAAGGCCGGGCTGGCCGCGGCCGAGCCCGGCCTTTTCACTCACTGTAAATGGGGTCTAAGGCATGACTTAACTTAGCATTGATCAGTTGTTGCTAGGTAGGGCAAACATCTGATAAGTTAGTGATTGTAATTGCGATCTCTTATGAACAAAGCATGCATAGATGCAGAGAATTTGAATACATTACAGAGATGGTCTATTGAGTAGTTTGCTGACCCAGGAGTTATTAAAAAAAACTGATATTCAAAGCTGATATGAAGCTAAATGGCTATTGAACCAGGATGTCTGTTTCATAAGCATGTTACTGAGAATTGCAATTTTGAATGATTGCAGTTACCGTAGGAGCAATTGGGCAACAACTAATCAGCTTCAAGCCTGTGATTTGTTGCCATAGTAACTGCAATTATCACAGTTTTCAGTGATTGCAAAGCCTCAACAAGATGGATTCTCCAGCTTCATGCTTACAAAATTTGAGAAAATGGTTGTTCCAAGTTCTAACATGGAACAGCGAGGCAGATTTGTGATAAATTTTTCTTCACATGTAAGCAGCATCATGCAGGATTTTATTCATTCCATTGTCAGTGTAATAACACTGTTACAATGCATTGACTACTTGTTTTGTTGTATAATACATTGTATGGTACACAGATTGTGCGCTGCACTGTGGTTTGATACACAGATTGTACGTAACAGTACTCAGATTATTACCATGGCAACACAGACTATACCATTCTCCACAAGCTCTCTTTCGTACAGTTATGTGTAAAGAAAAGATTTTGTCTTGAGCATTTTGATTTCATGATGATGACTCTTCTTAATTTGTTTAGTTAATTGTGAGTTCCCCATATGAAGCAAAAATGATGAGATTGATATTTGTGAATATGTTCACAGTTGTGCATTTCAAGGAAGTTGAAGGTGTTTCTTTGCACACTGAACATTTACATTATGAAATGTTTTATGTTGTTATTTTTTGCCACACCAAACACTCCATCATTGACTTTCAGTTTCATCTACGGAAATCTTGCCTTACTAACGTGATCAGAGCAATACTGTATCTTGATATGTGCATTGCAGTGACGTCAAAGCGCTTTGAAGAGTATCGCTGATAGCTTTATGAACCAAATTTTAAGATAGAAACATTGCAACATTGAATGTCAATGCATGGTACTGATAGCTACATCTCTAGATACAGTGTGATGAACGTCTTTAACTGCTGTTACTTTTATTTAAACATATTGCATGCATGGCTCAAGAACACATTGTGGCACTAAAATCAAAATTACAGTTTTCTTTTCATTGATTGAAGAGGAGAGATGTTTTAAATTCACAATTTTGCTCTTTCCATGTTGTACAAATAGAGATATTTCTGGCACAGAGCATGAATTGTAGTTTGGATAGGCATGGATAGGCCTTGTCCATTGCAACAAAAAAAGTGGGGCTTTTTTTTTATAGTGATTTTTTGAACGTCAAGGTTTTTCTATCTGCACTAGACATTGATGTTGTAACTTTTCAGTCAGGAGTTGAAATTTTCAGACTTGTCAACAGACCTACCTAGTCTCACCCATCTTGGGGGTCTTTCTCATGCTCACACGCCTGACAAGCTTTTTCTCACGCCTCTCATAAACAAAACAAACAAAACAACAAAACAAAAACCCCTCAAAACATGGATTTCCAACTGTCCTAAAAGTTACATTTTTTGAAACAACATCTTTTCTAAAATCAGAATAAGCCAAGATATTATTTTAAGTATGCACCAGAGCACACAATTTACAGCTTATAAATGGCAAAGCTCCTGCAACTTGGGCGGGATAACACTATGGTGGCATCACAACTGAGAAATCTTTACTATGATGACTGCTACGATACTTCTAATAAGCAGGTACTAATCGGTGTAAGACCGTACTAACATCTTTAACCACACTTTAGTGACTGGTTATCCTCCTTTATGTTAGTGGCATGGTGAGGATGGGATCACCAATCTTATTGTGCAAGACTGAACTAACATCTTCAACTATACTTTCCTGAATGTTTATCATCCTTTATGTTAGTGGCATGGTGAGGATGGGATCACAAATCTTATTGTGCAAGACTGAACTAACATCTCCAACTATACTTTCCTGAATGTTTATCATCCTTTATGTTAGTGGCATGGTGAGGATGGGATCACCAATCTTATTGTGTAAGACTGAACTAACATCTCCAACTGTACTTTCCTGAATGTTTATCGCCTTTTATGTTAGTGGCACGGTGAGGATGGGATCACCAATCTTATTGTGTAAGACTGAACTTACATCTTCAACTATACTTTCCTGAATGTTTATCATCCTTTATGTTAGTGGCATGGTGAGGATGGGATCACCAATCTTATTGTGTAAGACTGAACTTACATCTTCAACCATACTTTACTGAATGTTTATCGCCTTTTATGTTAGTGGCAAGGTGAGGATGGGATGAACAATCTTATAGTATTAAGAAACATCTGTGTGTCATAGATACTACTTTTCATCCACAAATTTGCATTAAAAGTTTGTGGGACTTTTGTGACATAGCTACTAATCAATATTTTTGGTATTACTGGTTGATATGTTTGTTTGGTGGGTGTTTTTTTTTTTTCATTTTCATTCAATGTGTGTAATGCAGCTTTTTGTGGTGGTTTATTTGTTGCAATAGGTGTAGAAATCTCTGAAAGTTCTTTTTTCCCTGTATATTTATGTGCATTTATTTTGAGAAGAGTTTACCCTTTTGAACTTGTTCTTTGTTTGCTGACATGTTGGTGGGATATTGATTATGATATATTTTTGATGACATCTTATCTAGATGGGTGGATGTCTGAGTGTTTCATCATGTTTTTGAAGTACTGATATGGATTCATCATTTGTAGAGAGCTGAATCTCAAGCCAAGAGTACTAATGTACTGTGCATAACAGTAACTGTAATACTGTCAAGGCTTGGAAGGTCTGAAATAATTAGTAGATTGCTAAGATATGCTAGAAGCGTATTTTATGTGACAATGTTTTTATTCTGATTGTGATGTTCATCTTACGCTGGTGGTGTAAGATATGTGTATTTCAATGACTGAATGTCTTCACTAGTGTATGGTTATTTTGAAATACTTTAGGTACTCATTAAAGCAGAGTGAGTTGTGCTATAAAAGAGATAATTACAACAAATGTGTATTTGAAATGCTATGAGTATAACTTAGCTATGTTTTTTAAAACGAACTGGTATCAAAATGAACTGTTAATCCACCACTCGCACATGACACACATGTTATTTTTTTTAAAAATAAGTAAAGTTTGCATCATGTGCATAAATATCTGTTAAAAAAGCCATTCATTGTGTAATGAGTTGATTTAGGGAAGTGATTGTGAAGAAATGTTATGAGGGTTCAACTGGAGCAGTGCCAAAGTTATGACTTGTGTGTATTCTTAGCCATCTTTGATGGTTGCTGGATAATCAGGATGTGTTTTCTTGGGTAGTGAACAATGTTTTCTAGAGCCACCTCAGTGTGAGAGCCAGAGATAGTGTTTTCAGCAAGTTGCTGCAAGAGTTTTACGATGATCCCACCAAGTACTGTTTAATCATTATTTTTCTTTTTTTTTCCCTGTATTTTTTTTTTAAATGAAGAGGCATCTTAAATGTATCACTAACCCTAAAGATGAAAATATGTGGACTGTTTACTGATACAGTGCCATCGCACGAGGGTTTTGCTCGTTACCTTTTTATACCATAGAAGGTGGGACACATTATTTCTCATGTATCATTATGGTTTCAGTTAAAATCATGAAGAGTAATTATGATTCTTCAAATGATACTGCATGGGGTGTTAAAAATACTCACAGCTCCTTGGAATGAAGTTAACTTTTGATGATTTGATGCCATCAAGTTTGATGTTTGTATGGCAAGCTTATAAGCACAGACAATCTAATCAACCTCGATTAAACTTTTTACCGAAAATGGACAAGCATCTGTCCAGGTAAACATCATAGTGTCAGTTAAGAGAACAACAGGTGTGGTATTGAATGATGTAAGATTGGCTTGTGGTTTTATTTGTTACTGCTGGTCCTTTTAATTGCTGTAAGGCCATTCTTTTGATGATTCTATATTTTCAGTTGGGCTTCATGTTGGTGTACTTTTTACATGCATACGTGCAACTGTGTTTTTTTTTCTGTTGCACAAAATTGTAAAAAAATGGTAAAACATCAAAGCACTTTTTTGTTTTCAGTCATTGTTCTGCGATGAAAAATAGAACAAATTGGAATCAAATGCAAACAGCAACATAAGTTGATTTTCATGACTCGTTACCCACCTCTCCCTCAGGAAAGGAGAAGATACACCCAAGGAAAAAAGCATAACAAACAAAATGCATTGTAGAAAGCATGATTTCAGATCATGTCAGTTGAATATGCTTAACCTTTTGGTGGCAAAATTTGTGATCATTTCATTGGACAGGAAAAAGTTCATCTATGGTAATGAGGTCATGATGTACAATAAGTATCAACATTTTGATGGTATTTTGAAAGGAAAAATTGGTTACCATAGTTCTTGGTGGTGGAGGTGATGGTTTGTAATGGGTTTAATCAACAACTTTGGATGATGCTCTCCTTTTTCTTGTTTCTTCTTTTTAATAAGAATATTAGCATACCTCAGATGGCATTTTTACTGTATCACATCCATTGAAACCTCAATACAGTACAAAAATGATGATGTCACAGTCTATTGTTAAAGCCTGGGTTTGAACCAGGTGTGAGCATGGTTAGCAACAACAGTTGTGTGTACAGATATGCGGGCAAGGTTAGGTTGTTTAGAAGCTGTTTCCATGGTGATGAATGGCTATGACATGACACTTTGGTACCCTATTGTGTGAGAAGTATTGATTGATGAGACTCTGAAGCACTGAATCGACGAATGCTATTTATTTCCTTTGCCCAGTGATTTATAGTACTATGATGTTCATGTTTTCATGTAAATATGTACATGTAAACAGCGGTAAATTATATTTCGGAATAAAGCTTATACAAAACCTGCTTCATTGACTCCTGCTTGTGATTTCTACATGATGCATTTGTCTTATAGCCTTTGATAATAATAATAATAATAATTGCATTTATATGGCGCTTCATACTGACGTTTCTAAGCGCACTTTGCTACTCATACAAATAGATAAAAAAAATAATAAAAAAACACACAATAACATTAACAAAATCAGCGTTAACAGTAACAAAAGAAGAAGAAAGAAAAGAAAAGAAAAGAAAAATACATGTGATACAATGGTACAATAATTGATAACTGTGTGCGCCTCCAGGAGAAAAAAAAAAAATTACAACTGATTAAACAGGTGAGTTTTAAGAAGTAATGGTGAACAAATCTTGAGCTACAGGGCCCTCGCCTTTTCATCACTGTGAGTGTTTAAGCACTAAAACACAGACTTGTTTCTGTGTCTGTGAGCTGCCAATGAAAACACAGAGAAGTACATATAGCTATACTGACAAGGTTTGTCAGATTTTATGATGATATGCATGAAAGATAACGAGGCATATTTACATTTATACAATGCACAGGCATCTCTCCTTATAACAAAGTCCTCAGAACCGGCAGTTTTCTTTCGTTATATCGAAATGACCTTATAGCCAAACAAGTGAAGTAAATAAAGATACATAACCATGTTCGTTTTAACAGGAGTGCACTTTATTAGCCATAAGAAGCCAGGTAACCGAATTCTTGGTCGTGTCAAGAAGGTACCTCGGTTGTGTCAATTGTTTTGGCAGTCTTATTTTATGAGGTTGAGCAGGGATGTCTTCTTAGCCAAGGTCACACTACTAGCAGAACTACAAGTCCAGGCGATTTTCATAATTTCACATCATGGAGTACATGAATTTACATCTCCATGTTTAGATTTCATTTGTGGAATTAATTGTGGTCCTTGAGCAGAGAAACTGATACTCTAAATAAGAAGTAGAATTACATTGAACAAGGATGATGACATTTTATATACAGCTTCACCATTAAGAGAATGTATGAGATGGGACTCATCACAAGAATGCACGAGTAGGAGGGTCATATATTTCAGAAATGTAGCAATGTACTAGTAATTCCATTACAATACCCCTCGCTTAACAAGGTCACCTGCATATAATTTATGCATGCTTAATTCTTCCTTTGTTCTGCTTCCCTGAGCCCTCACTCGTGCATTCTTATGGTAAAGCTATGTAATCATCCTTGTTCATTGTGATTTGTTATCAATTTTTATTCCTTATCCCAAGCACCGTGAATTATGAAACTCTGTACCCAGTACATGTATAACCAATTTATGGTTGTTCAAATGTTAGAGTGTGAAAATTATCAGGAGTTTTCCTTTCAAGCTTTGAGAAGTTTTGCCAGTGTGACTGTGGCTATCTAGAGTAAATAGACGTTGATCTAAAAAACAACAACTGAAGAAACCTTAATTTTTTTTTAAGTCATGCGCGACACCTCCGAGAAGTTATGCGCTATAACCAGGTGGTATCCCAGGTGATTGAACAAAAGATCGCATCAGTAAACATAACAATAGAGCAGTCTCGCAGCAGAAAAAGACCTGTTGATTTCCCATTCCAGTTTGCTCTCTCTTTCAATGCACTGACAACAATGAATGTGTGTGTGTATTTCTAATGGACTGTTTTACTAACAATATATCAAAATTTTATGCATGCCTGTCTAACTATACTTCTTGCGGACAACGTGAAAGTAGGGAGGTGGAAGGTCTCTCTTCGACCTCCCTGGTAAAAGCTTGCCCGAACTTTAGCCAACACCCAGGGCCTACATAGCAACAACTGATAGGGGGATTCACACGTACAAATTAGCGGGTTCGAATCTCGAGATTTAGAGCGCGATCGCTAACCCGCTAATTCTAAGCGTTTGAACGCTTGCCAAAAAAGAAAAAAGAAAATAGATAGATAGATAAATGAATGAAATAATGAAATAAAATAGAATGAAATGAAATAAAACTCGAGATTCGGAGTACGCGCCAATAGAATGAGGTCCAGTCTTATTATGGTAGGTTTCGCTTCATAGATTCGAGCATCGAAAATGATATAAAGTGTATTATATTGATATTCAAAAATGTAGTTATATCAATGTTCTTCCCTAAACGACGCGTGTTCTATAGAGATAAGGGAGTTTTCAAAGGCAAAAAGTAGAAACAAAAACACGCTTGGACACGTTTAAGCAGAGCACAGTGCATGATTCGAAAAATATGCCAGTTTAAAGATATGAAAATAACACTAATGGGCAAATGTGCGCATCATGGAAAATATGAATCTTATAAAAGAACCTAATTTTCTTCTCATTTCGATTTGCATTTTTTTTTTTTTTTTTTGGAGGGGAGCAGAAATACATGTGTGAAATTTTGAACTCTTTATACAAAACTGTTCTAATGTTTCAAAATTCCTTCAAAATTTTACGTTGAAATACAGCTTGAAATTTTATGAAAATGTGAAACCTTTCTGCATCTCCAAATTTAGTCTTGGAGCTATCAGAGCGGCGCCGAGCACGCCATGTGGATTCAAAGAGCACTGTTAGACATCCCATTGCAACGCTTTAAGAATATATGTGTTTGTAGGGATTCCTAACGAGGTTTGAGAGCTGGAGTTCCAGCTGGCTTTAACTATTGAATATAATATGTGCAAAAGTGTAAATCTGAGCTGTACGTTGTGAAAGTGTTTGAAAAAGTACCCTCCCGGTTTTAAGACTTCTCCATTCAACATTCAAAAGATCCCGCTTTACCATTCACCGCAAAGAGCAGGATGTTTAACCCGGTGAGGTGGTCCACATCCAACTGAACCCCATGGAAGACCAGCTTAGTGAAGCTGAATATAAGCTATATCCAGCCATCCTCTCAGATGGAAAATGAACAAACAAACAGACAAAAAACTTCCGCAAATTAAAACGATAAGGTATAATCTGCAAGTACATTGTATATAGTGCTTCACGAATCAATGTCAGATTAGTGTCTGGACATGTCTAGTCGAGTAATCTTTATTTTTTTCCCCCCTTTGCGAGCTGCGCATCCCCATGCTTATTACTGCTCATCTTTTATCAAGTAGGGATGACAAAAATTGCCACTATAAAGACGTGTCTACATCTCAAGAGTTGCTGGTCATTGTGCGATGAGATATGAATCAATCGTCTGCCTTTCTGTAAAAGCAGATCCAACTTGGCACATTCTTCAAATATTTTTAAGTGGCGGCATCAAAGTGGGTTCAAACGAGGGAGTGTGAGTACTGTGTGACTCCCTATCTCTGGAGCCTCCTTTGGATTACGAAGAATTGTTACTTCATCCAATTTTATCACACCTCCTTTGATTAAGCACTATCAATGCATGTGCGATTCTATATTAAATTAAAGCCTTCAGTCACTATAGGTATCATTTTTTTTAAATCAAAATGGAACCAACCGCACGTTCAAGCCCGAAATTCGCACACAATGAAGAAATATTTAGATGAAGGTTCAATCATAATCATCGAATTACTTGTTCATATAGTAAACTAGAAGAAAATTAGACCAGGGAGGTGTAAGAAAAGGAGAGACAATTCGTTCGTAACTCATGGAAACACATATTTGGTTTCAAAGCGTTACAATGGGAAGTCTAGCATTCCACTATACGCTTTGAAGTCATGCTCTGCACCGCTCTATACTAGTTGCAAGGCGAAGTTCGGAGACGAAGAACGCATTTCACCTTTCGTTGAATTACAAGCTTTATTCCCCGTAAAATTTTAAATGAAATACTCTAGTTGTTTAAGAGTAGTTTAGGAAAGAATTCAATATTATAAACGTGTATTTCTAGTTTCTTCGTAATGCGCAGATCGAAATGAAATACAAATTAGGCCCTCTTAAAAACCTAATATATTTCTATAATGCGCACATTTCCGCATGTTAGTTTTTTATCCTTTAATCTGGGATATTTTGATCTTTTAAATAAAGTATTCCGCTAAAGCGTGCACCAGCGTGCTTTTAAACTATTTGCTGTTAAAATTGTCAGTTTTACACTGCATCTTGATTCGCTGTTCCAATTCAAGGTACACAAATTCATTGTTGCCATCACATTGAAAGAGAGAGAGCAAAATGCAGTAGGGGCAAGTATATTTCTAGAGAGCGCTAGTCCCGATTATTGATGCTCTCTTTTGTCAAAGCACCTGATCTCCACCTGTAGTTAAGCGCATAACTTCTCGGCGGTGCCGCGCATCCTTCAAAGGAGAGCAGGAGTTGTCTCTCCTTTTCTTACACCTCCCTGATTAGACCATGCAGAGTTATCTGACTCTTCAAAGGCGTATTTATAAACAACGAAATTTTTTACCTATAGCAGTGGCGGATCCAGAGGGGGTGCACCGGGTGCGCGCCCCCTCTTTATTTTTTGTTAAAACAAACGAAATATAAAAAGAAAAAATGGGGGATGCTGCACCCGCCCCCCTAATTTTGTAAAGGCGCCTCCTCTTTACGGAATTACTGGGTCCGCCCCTGCATACCATATGAAATTACCAAAAGTTCTTCACTCCAGAAGCCAGTTCAGAATTAGCTCATGTGCACATTGCTGAAAATGACCTTTCTTTTCTCTCCCTTTCTCTCTCTCAATTAAAACTGACGCAGACAAGCTACACCTGTACTTCACTCGAAGCCCACCTGTGAAACAACGAAATCTTCCATACCGATGTAGTCTCCCTACGCACTGAAATATTTTGAATGCCTGAGCTGGCTGCATTACTAATCGTGTGAAAAGCGTCATTGAACCTCTGCGCGTTTGTTTACATCTTTCATGTGTTGCGCAATAAGCGAAACAGTCGCACGTGGGAATCCGACCATTTTGTCTCAGCTCAGCAGCGGCCAGTGTGTGTGTCGGTGAAATGCGCGCTCGTTCCTGGAGTTTTTGCGACTGCTGCGCAAACAATGTACTAATGTTAGTACAACTTGGCATTTATGCATAAGAAGGTACAGGTGCACGTGAAGTTGAGAAGAGAAGTATTGAAGATCTTTGATCTTTGATTTTTATGCTTCCTTCAAGAGAGCAAGTGACAGCTAACACGAAATCAATTACGCTGACGAACAGGTAAACGGTATTTTATTTTTTGCTTGGCACTAGAGTCTATAGTGTCGGGATAAGAGTGACATGACACTTCCGCAAGACAACAGGGAATTGATTTAGATTGTATTTTGAAGATGCAGTAGAACTTTTCTAGACCCAGCTACCAGTACCACTGTCACTGACACAGGCACGTTGCTCCAGCCCGGGCCGGGGACGCGGACGCAATTTCAACTTAGTTTCACGCTGGTCTAACGTTACATTTTAATAAGATACACGAACGACTAAGTCGCGTGTTTTGAAATGGAGTATTGAAAATGTTATTGAATTTAGATGATCTAGGGATATATTTGAGAAAAGGCAATCACTTCAAAAATGTGCGACTTATGCAGAACATGTGATTTGATGGTCTATAAGTAGATCCTAGGTCCTAACCGCACAATTACAAGCGACCCCAACACTAGTTACAGCGCCCCACGCCGGGGTTAGTCTAGATGTAGACCCTAACGTTAGATCTATTATAGAGACGAAGATACCTCCGTGACTTGAGTTCAGACTTGATGGTGCTAATTGAATGCATACCACTAGTTTCTACCAGTAAAGAAAAGATCAGGGGCGGATCTAGGAATTCCGTAAAGGTGGGGGGGGGGGGGGGGGTGGTCTGAGCGCAAACTAGGTCTGGTGCTACTTCCAGGTTTCATCTCATTTCTTTCTTTTTATTAGGTGATCCGAGTATCCTCTCGGATCACCTTCTGTATCTGTACTGATTCTTTGTTTTCCTTCTTCTTCTTCTTCTTTATTTCTGGACAAAATTTGTGTATCGATTAGCTCAGAAAGTCCTCCTCCTATCAATGTCAAAATTACACCATATGTGCATCACGTCCCAAAGACGACGGGTCAAGTAAAATCGTAGTGATCAGTCGACCGTGACGTCACTATGACGTCATTATATGAAAACACATTCTCAATTATATCTCAATTATGGAATGGAATTTTTCAATGAAATTTACGTCACATATAGTTCAAGTCAACGTGATTCTACTCATGTTTTCAAAATTCATCTATATACTTCAAACATGCGCGTACGCGCGCGTTGAAATATTTGTATGCTCAAATCGAGCTCAAAATTTTTTTGCACACGTTTCAGACCATTTGGAGCATTTTTTGAAAAATTGAAAAAATCGGACGGACGCGTACGCGCGCGCACATATACGCACACACAGCTCATATGCAATGAAAATTTCCCGTTTTTTCACTTTGATCGGATGTCTGAAATGTCAAGAAATATATCTACCAAGTTTCAAGTCAATCCCACTCAAAATGACATCATACGGGTCCGTCAAAGTTGAAATTCCGCGCGCGCGTCAATGGCGATATACAGTGCAACAATGCCAAAAAACTGCCAATTTTAAATCCGATTTTACTCGTCAGGATGGACGGTGACCCCCCATTTTCTTTACATATTCTGAAAGCTGATGAGTTGTACATGTCATTTCAGGGGTTGGCAATGCTGGAGAAATGATTAGAATATATCAAATTTCTTAATAAAGTTAAAAAAGTAAATTTTCAAAATGACGTCATCAAATTTCAAGTTCATTCAAGCATATCTCACTTATTCTTTAGTTGATTTTCGTCCAAATTTCAATATGTTGTAACTTATTAAATGGTCTTTCAGATATATAATAACAACAATTTGATTGGATGACGGCATCACCTCGTAAAAAGGGATTAAAAGTAACATGGTTAAATTTGACCACTTTACGTGTTATCTCTATGGGAGTGCAGTTTTTCTGGAAATGAAAACTGACATGACTATCTTTATCGAGCACTAACTCACTTATGCTTCGGTGAATTTCTCCCATATTTTAGTATGTTGTAGCTGAGACTTTGGGCTATCGTAAGTGTGCCCTTTGTTTTTTCATACGGAGTCGGCATCATGCCCAAAAACTTGGTTGAAATTAAAGCTTATCTTCCATGTATTTTCATATTCCTTTCTTTCTGCAACTTTCTTTGCAATAACTCAAGAAAAACAAGCTCTATCAGCCCAATATTTTGCACATGTTTAGTTTATGTCACGTACATTATTTCATAAAATAACAACTACTTGATCGGGCACCTTCTTGGGTATGTAAATTAGGGTCAAAGGTCAAAAATGTTTCATCCTGTATCTTGGTGAATACATGTCTTATCTTTCCCATATTTTGCATACGTAAAGACCATGTTACAAGAATCATTTCACAAAATAACCACTTTTTGCTCAGACGCCATCTTGTCTGTGCAAAGTAGGGTCAAAGGTCATATGTACTTCTTTCTTTATCTTCATTATGACGTGTTATCTCTATGGGAGGGAATTTTTCTAGATGTGAAAATTGACATGATTGTCTTTATCGACGACTAGCTCAATTACCCTTCGGTGAATTTCTTCCAGATTTTAGTATGTTGTAGCCAATGTAATACTCTTTAAGTTTTGTTAATCAAAGTTTTAATCGGATGATGTCTTCACCACGTGAAAATGGATATAATGTAACCTTGTCAAATTTAACCAGTTTACGTGTTATCTCTATGGGAGGGAATTTTTCTGGAAATGAAAATTGACATGACGGTCTTTATCGAGCACTACCTCACTTACTCTTCTGTAAATTTCTCCCAGATTTTAATATGTTGTAGCTGAGACTTTGGGCTATCATCAGTGATTCTCCATTTTTTCATACGACGCCGAGATCACGTCAAAAAACTTGGTTGACATCAAACTTATCTTCGATGTATTGAGATATTTCTTTCTCTCTGCAACTTTCTTTGCAATAACTTAAGAAAAACAGCCCCTATCATCCCCATATTTTGCACATGTTTAGTTTATGTCACGTACATTATTTCATAAAATAACAACTACTTGATCAGACACCATCTTGGGTATGTAAATTAGGGTCAAAGGTCATAAATGTTTTAACCTGTATCTTGGTGAATACATGTCCTATCTTTTGCCATATTTTGCACACGCAAAGGCCATGTTACAAGAATCATTTCACAAAATAACCGCTTTTTGCTCAGATGCCATCTTGGGAGTGCAAAGTGGGGTCAAAGATCATATGTACTTCTTTCTGTATCTTTGTTATGACGTGTTATCTCTATGGGAGTGCAGTTTTTCTGGAAATGAAAATTGACATGACTATCTTTATCGAGCCCTAGCTCACTTACCCTTTGGTGAATTTCTCCCAGATTCTAATATGTTGTAGCTGAGACTTTACGTTACCGTAATGTGCCCTTTGTTTTTTCATACGTTGTCGGGATCACGTCAAAAATTTTGGTTGAAATTCAAGTATATCTTCGATATATTGACATATTTCTTTATTTCTGCAACTTTCTTTGCAATAACTCAAGAAAAACGGCCTCTATCACTTCCATATTTTGCACATGTTTAGTTTATGTCACTTACATTATTTCATAAAATTACAAGTACTTGATCGGACACCATCTTGGGTATGTAAATTAGGGTCAAAGGTCATAAATGTTTCATCCTGTATCTTGGTGAATACATGTCCTATCTTTCCCATATTTTGCACACGCAAAGACCATGTTACAAGGATCATTTAAAAAATAACCTCTTTTTGCTCAGATGCCAGCTTGTCTATGCAAATTGAGTTCAAAGGTCATATGTTCTTCTTTCTGTATTTTCGTTATGACGTGTTATCTTTATGGGAGGGATTTTTTTTTATTGTGAAAATTGACATGATTGTCTTTATCGAGCACTAGCTCACTTACCCTTTGGTGAATTTCTCCCAGATTCTAATATGTTGTAGCTAAGACTTTGCGCTATCGATAATGTGCCCTTCGTTTTTTCATACGATGTCGGGATCACGTTAAGAATCTTGGTTGAAATTAAAGCTTAACTTCTATGTATTGAGATATTTCTTTCTTTCTGCTACTTTCTTTGCAATAACTCAAGAAAGAAAAACCCTATCACCCCCATATTTTGCACATGTTTAGTTCATATCACGTACATTATTTCATAAAATAACAAGTACTTAATCGGACAACATCTTGGGTATGTAAATTAGGGTCAAAGGTCATTAATGTTTCATCTTGTATCTTGGTGAATACCTGTCCTATCTTTCCCATATTTTTTACACGTATAGACGATGTCGCAAGAATCATTTTCCAAAATAACCACTATTTCATCAGATGCCATCTTGGGAGTGCAAAGGTGGGTCAAAGGTCATATGTACTTGTTGCTGTTTCTTCGTTATAGTGTCTACAGAATTTGGTACCTAACATGGCAGATATGACTCCCTTTGCTAAATGAGAATCCAAACATCACACGGCTAATGTCTCTAAACACAGATGAAACCTGTATGGTCATGCCTATTCCGATCAGGAGTCGAATCATTGATAAAAAAAAAAAATCGGATCACCTTAATTTGTCAGTGATGACAAATTACAATCTCTAGTTTCTTTTGTTTTTTGGATCCGCCACTGAAGATGGATATCAGCCTGTAAAATTAATGAATTATTTCAATGACGTGCTGACATTCATTGCTTGGTCGATTTGTCTTTAAGTGTGCATTGTGCTAAATGTAAATCTACACTCCTGCACAAAGCTGTCCTTTCCATGCTTTCAATCAGTTTCATGTACAGGAATTATCATTTTCCAAGGAAAAATTCCATATTTATAGATTCAGAAGAAACTGATGAGATAGTAATGTGTGGTCTATTATGAAGGACAATTATTATTAACTGCGACCAGCCCCAACGGTACCACAGTATAACTGTGTACAAGGAGCGCAACGGGGTTAAAGTATGCCTTATCACATCAATTGAGATATCTAGCCTGACCTAGACGTTTTCTGTGAAGCATCAGGGAGCCTGTGTATAGTTAAAATTGAGAGTGAGGCATAAAAGAAAAGAGAGAGAGAGAGAGAGAGAGAGAGACAAACAAAATGTCAAGGCTACATATATCAAAATCACATAGAAACTGGGCAGAAAAGACAGATGTACTGTAAGCGTGTTTCTATAGCAACTGGGCTTTTAGTTAATGTAAAGTTCCCTCGGCTTTGCCACAGAAGTTACGAGAGAATGGAATTAGGTTGATCGAGACCTCGCTTCAGTAATGTCGAGAGTTTTATGTCTTGAAATTATGTTGCAAGCAAATCATGCTTTGGGGCTAAAGGATTTTCATTTCTCTCTCTTGGTCAGCCAGTGTGGAAGTGATGGTGCTTTGGTCATCTTTTTCTTTGTCTGTCTTTTCCAAATCTGTGGCTGCTGTTAAGACAGAGAGACAAACAGAGTTGATTATTATAGGGAAGAATTATCTTTATCTCTGACATGCATTGTGTATCAAAGAGCAGAATGTTCTTTTATAACTGTCCTAGATTTCTTATAAAGGATGCTTTTTTATGTAGGTACCTGATGATGTGAAATGAATTACACTCTAAAAGACCTACGGTACACATTAAGTCACAGGCATATATGGCAGGGAGAGCTAATTTAAGAAGGATGTAGGATACAATTACCAATGACTTGAATAACTGACCTGTAGTATTGCCAGAGCTTGTAATGTTTGGTTTTGCTCAAATATATTTGATGCTCTTTCTCATTACTTTATTTCAAATACTAGTATAAATGTTAAGTACCTGAGGTATCCTCTTAGCCAAAATTCTAAGATTGATAAAAATGGTTACGTGATTTGATTGCAAATTTGATTTGAATTGATGTTTTTATCTTTCATGTTCTCATAGTTGATACCAAGTGACCTTACAGGGAAGTGTGATGAATGCTTTATCAGGGGAAAGAGGTTGGTGATGTGGTGAATGCGGTTGGACACAATGACCAAACCAGGCTTCTCTCAGGCCCACAGAGATCACTGTAAAATTTACGTCGTGAAGACCAGTGGTGTCGGGTCGTCAAAGATACGATGCCGACTCATCAGGCTCAAAGATGTTAAGGTCATCTTGAAGAACATACATATGGCACATCCGGGATTCTCAGAGCAACGCTGTCCAGGTGTCCTGAAGGTGGAACCCTCTGAGCAGGATCATCCCAGGAGGCACCCATCAGGAGTGTGGAAGGAGAGTGTGACATCCTGGAGAGCTCCCACCAGGAGGCATCGGCTCCCCCGTCGCCTGAGGGATTATGTCCTGGACAAGACTGTAGTCCATCTCATAGAGTTCAATGACTGGTTTTACGGTGTCCAGACTGATGCAGCCAGCACTCCTCCAGTAGAGAAGTCATCTCGCAAAGGAGCCTGCGGTGGAGCTGTAAATGGGAAGTCTAGAGTAGGGCTTGTCAAACAGAAGATTAGAGGGAGGCTGCTGATCAGGAAGAGACAGAAAGGAGTAAAAGAAAGTCTTGACTGTCAGGACGTGACTGGAATTTGGTACAAGTCTCTCTTACATACACCACAAAGATCAGCATCATTGACCATGCAAGAGACATCCTGTGACAGAATAGTAGAAAGGGAACATGAGCTCAGGACAGGAAAAGAAAATTGTCTTGAGACAGAGACATGGAGACAGACAGAGATCAGAGATGGACAAAAGTCCAAGAAAACTGTTTGTAGTAGACAACTCTTTCAGACATCAGATAGTGCCCAGGGGAGAGGAGGAGATCCAGGGTCAAATAATGGACTATCACTTCCAGCAGTGCTGCCTTTACAATCTGAGAAGACAGTCTCTTCCCTTAAGGGTTGCAGGAGAAGAGGCAGGCCAAGAAAAAATGCAAACATCAATACACAACAGCCAGCAGAGGATGACAGAATTCCAGACCTCTCTGCAAAGCTTCCATCTAAAAGGAAAAAAGGTCTTCAACCATCAGACAAGATATCAGGAAGGCCTGTAGACGGCAGATCAAGAAAATCAAACTCTGTAGAACAGACACAGAGTAGGACCACTGAACCAGCTTTCAAGAAAGATGCTCATTCCAAGCATTCTTCAAGGGGAAGGCCAAGACAACTGAAAACTGATGATGCATTCTTTGTCAATCGTGGTCAACAGTGCAACTCTCGGGCTTCAAAGAGGCCAAGAGGAAGACCCAGAAAGTCTATGCAGAACACACAAAAACAATATGGCAACCCCACAGAGTTCATCCTGCAAAGCAGTAATGCCTGTTCATCCAATACATCTTCGCCTAGGAAGGTGTGCCGACACCCAAGGAAACCAAGGGGTGATGCAGGTGTATGCAAACGTGGATCTACCAGAGAGGCAAAAGGAGGCAAACAAACAGATCGTAAGAAGCACAATAGGATAGAGACAGAGACGGAAGCTTCTACCTCTTTCCTCACAAGTCTTCTGATGTCAGAAAATTGTAGTCGCTCTGGGTATGATGTTGCACCGTTCATCGTTAAACCTCATCTTCCAGTCCAGGAACAGTGTTCCAGACAGAACTACAGTGGAAATGATGGAGGAAGCTCTTTGAGTACATCCAAGGAGCATCCACAGAGCACTATGAGTAGATCTCACAATATCACAAATCGAGTTGCCTCACAAGCTAAGAGAAGACGCCGTAAAACTGGTAACAGTGTTACTGGGGTTTCAGTGGAAGCAAGAAGACATGTATCCAATGGTCCCACGAGAAGGAGTAAGAGGTTGCAGGCCAAGGAGGATTGCAGGAGGTACAAGGAGCTGTGGTGTAACGGAGGAGCCATAGTGTCAGAGAGGACTACAATTCCTGACACAGCTACCCTCACTTACAGCAGGAGAGGGCCAGAAAGAAGTCACATGCATCCTCGAAACACAAGAAATACAGGTGAGAGCTAAGATCCAATTTGAAGTTTAGGTTTTATGTAGCTTTTATGGTGGCTCATTCAAGTCCATCTGATGTGCTTGTTACTTTTATACCAGGTTAGGAGATGTTCATTAAGTCATCAATCTATTCTGCTTAATCTCTGAGCATATTTGTAAGGTCAGCATTTCAGTTGGATCCAACTAAGGCTTATTGTTATATATACCTGAGTGGGCTGGATAACTTACAGTCGGGTCAAGTACGGAGGAATTTAGTGAATGCTGATGAAAAAGCATGGCAAGTTACATATTGCTAAATTTCTAGGCAGATAAAGTGTTAAGCTGCCAATGCAGATATGGTTTTCCAGATGAAGTATCATGATATCCTAATTAACATTCAAGTTTTTGATTTCCTGAAAGATGGAAAAGAGAGTATTTGATGTATCAATGTGTAATGCTGCATCATTTGATGATGAAATGTATTTTCTGAATCGTGCTGTAGACTCTTTGCTCCAGGAGTTTGTAGCCATCTGCCCTTTGATGTCAGATATGCCTTTCTCGGATGAAGAATGTCTGTCACTGCTCGCGGAGACTCCTCTGTTTGCTGAGTGTGGTCCCGATTTTGCAGTCACAACATCACTGAGACAGCCACATGTCAATATAAACAGGTATTTTAGATCATAACACTGCATTATTGGACTGTATGTATGACATTGCAGTTTAGAATAGCTCCCACAATCTGTTCTGCTGGACATTTTCAAATTTGGTATAAGGCACATCACAAAACTGCCATAGTGCCGTGATTGCTATGATTAATATGTGAAGGAATGAATTGTTGTACATAAAATATCTGAATATTTATCATTTTCCTGTAATTTTGCAATGGAAATTTTTGCAGTCGTGTGTTTACCTGTTGATTTGAGATTCACATTTATTGGTTACTCATACTACCTTCCCCCACAACCCCACCCTGCTGAATTCTTGAAGGTACTTTCTCTGATTGATGGTATTGCCTAATCGCTATTTCATCATTTGCTCCATATGTATACATGGTGTCTCAATGTTGTCTTTCTATCAGCTTGCCAATGATGCATGCAAATTTTCATTTTCAAGAGTTATTTTAATCATTCGGTAGAGTTCATAGAGCTATGTAGCATACAGGCAATGGTGCGGGTCCTCAGAGTGAGGATGCTGTTAGAAATATATTCCAGTGTGGCAGCACTGTCTGATGTCCATCTTCAATAACTGTGGGAAGTACCTGTTCAATGATGATGTTTGTGACGATGATTTTCTTGGTAGGAGTGAGGAGGAGAGGCAAATTCATAATCCTGGTCCTCCACCCAGAGTGAGACGTCTCTATGGGGAATTCCTCCTTGATGAGTTTTCTGTGCGCCTCCTAGCCAGTCGCCGTGGCAACGCATCACCAAAGGGAGATGAGCACAACTCAGGCAGCGATTCTTCTCCATCTCATGGCATCTGCAGTGTGGATGGATGTAGGGTGGCCTCCTTGTTCGGAAGTGCGTCCAGGAGCAGTGTCCTAAAGCTACAGGAGCTTGGACTTGACCCGATCACCAAAGATGGAGGAAAAGGCTGCCAAGGAAGCACTGAGTATGACGATACAGGATTACTCCCCCAGAGGACCAGCAGCATGGTTTCACTTTATCAAAGTAAGCCAAGGTTTGACCCCCCCCCCCCCAAAAAAAAAAAAAAAAAAAAAAAAAAACAACAACCAATATGTATACTTGTAATATATGTTGTTCAAGTAGCAAAATGGTGACTTTACTTTAATAACAACCTTTATGAATTGCTGATAGTGTGCTTTGTTTGTGTAAAATATATAAACTATGTTCAGTGTTTTAACTTTTATTGCCTGCACGATCTCCTTGTTGCAAAGGTATTGGTGAGATGAAGGTTTTGATTTTTGATAGAACATCTGCTTGTCACGCAGGTGGTTTTGCAGAGCTATGCCCTGAATCAGAGAGAGGCACACCTACATCAGAGCAGGTTGAGAGGCAAACCAAGGTGAGATATTGTGTGGCTGCATTAATTGTGATGTTTTGGCAGTTTGGCACAGATTATTTTCCATACTATTTCATGAGAAGAGATACTCCTGATCTACTTCTCCTTATTTTGAAGAATAAGAAGATGTTAAGAGATTTCTCAAAGGAGAATCTACTTTGAAAAACAATGTTTTGAAAAGAAGGAAAAAAGAAAAGTGACTTAAAAGTAGCCTACAAAAATAATAAATGTTGTACGGTCAATGACTTAATGTTAAATGATGTGAAACAACATGATTTTTTTTTTTTTTTAGAAAAGAGGAAGGTACAAAAATGTGCCTCAAAGTAATTTTTGTTAATATTTCTTTCTCTCACAGAGCACTAATAAATACAGAATTTGTGGTTATATGTATCCTGTGATTCTTAAAACTTAAAGGAAAGTGTGAGCCAAGATGAGATCCTGCCGGAAGAAGTGTGGCTGCCTACATACATTGTACACCAGGATGACAAGACCATTCTCTTCCGCCCGCTCGGCGAGTGGAGTTCATCAGAAGAGGCGTGGCGCATCCCAAAGGTCCTCTGGAGGAGGCCAGCCGATGGAGCCTGGTTTGTGAACGAAGTCCTGGGAGACACCACAGCAGCCAAAGCCTGCTTTGTCCCAGAGGATGCCTGGTTGGCAAGCTGGGGCCTCTGCCCGGGAGACTCCCGAGTTTATAGCGTAGGTCCACCCCTACCGGTACTGCAACCAATGCCAGGTGTCCTTAATCCTGCAGATGGAGGAATGGTGGATACCCTTAAAGGCCAGACCGTTCTAAGTAGGCATCATCCAGAGGAGCTGTCTTGTTGGCCCATACCTGGAATTCCTTTGCCTGTTACCTGGCAGCAAAGTTGCCAGGAAGGAAGAACCACTTCTGACCCTAGTGTCTGGTATCACCAACTGAGAGATTCACCCAGTTCTCCGCCTCAGATCCAGAAAGCTGCAAGTGTTTGTGATGCTTCCACATTAGAGTCCAGACCTCTACCAGACCCAGATGTTTGTCTCCAGTCTGTCTCCAGGACTGCCCACCACTTGGAGTCTCCATCATCAACTGTTGACAAGTCTGTGATGCTTCATCATGAGGGAAATCTTCTGGAGCTTCAGTCTCATGGTGAATGCCAGGCAAGTGTGCCTTTCCATTATCATGTCATGTTTACTTTGATATTCAGAAATTATGTTCTTTGTAATGCAGGTAAAAACAGGAATAGAATGATATATCAATTAAACTTGAGAAGAATGCAACAAGTATCGTCCAGCATATCTTGTTAAGACTTTAAGATGAACTAATTCATATATGAAGCTTGTGGGATTTGATTTTCAAGTTTCATATAATGCCTTCTTCTCAGCCATTTTCAACTTTGGATCCTGAATAAAGCTATCAAGTTGCCTGAGGTGTTATTGAACGCTTAAAGTCTGTGCAAAATCACAGTTTCAGTTCATAAAACAAATCATTTGATCAACTTTGATTACAGAGTGCATAACATCAGCAGTCCTCAGTTAATTTCATGCTTGATTATACCCCCGCCAAACAAAGTTCGAAGGGGGTATATAGGAATCGGCGGACAGTCGGGCGGTCGGTCGGTCGCGCGGTCGGTCCGTTGCAAATTTTGCATCGCGAACTACTTCTTCAGTTTTCAACCGATTCCCATAAAACTTGGCACAGATGTGTGCCTTGGGTTGTAGATGTGCAAGACGTATTTTTTGACAGTACCCAAAAGTATGTTGCCATGGTAACGGCATATTATGGGCAAAAATGGGTACAAATCTTGCGTCGCGAACTCCTCCCACAGTTTGTGATCAATTTTTATGAAATTAGGTGCAGATGTTCATCTGAATATGTTAATGTGCAAGACACATATTTCCGCAGTGGCAAAAAGTGCGTTGCCATGGTAACGGCATGTTATTGGTAAAATATAGGGCAAAATGCTTCATGGCAAAACTGCTTCGTCAGTGTTCTTCCAATTCTCATGGAATTCATATTGAATGTTTGTCTTAGGATATAGGTCAGCATGACACATTTCTTGACAGTGACAAAAAGTATGTTGCCATGGTAACAGCTCACATATTATGAGCCAAAATGATGGAAAATTTTGTGTTGCAAACTACTTCCTCAGTTTTTGCCCAATTTCCATGAAACTTGGTACAGATGTGTGCCTTTGGTTGTAGATGTGCAAGACGCATTTTTTGACAGTACCCGAAAGTACGTTGCCATGGTAACGGCATATTAATGGCAGAAGATCAAGGAAAGATCTTGCGGATTTAACTACTTCCTCAGTTTTTTGACCAAAGCTTATGAAATGTTGTTTGGCGGGGGTATAACCAGTCGCTGTAGCGACATTTCTAGTTAGACTTTGTCTTTGATGATTTAAATGTTTTTTAGTTTGTTCGTTTGTTTCAGGATGTGGCCATTGACAGATGGGATGGGCTGGATGCAATGGCTACTCCATTGCTTGCGAGTAATGGCCTTCAAATAGCTACATCACCTTCAACAGTCCTACCAACCAGCTTTGAACCAGCTTTTGTGTCTCCTGATGCAGTTTTGTCACACGCCCCAGATCATGGGCCATTTCCACAGCAAGATGTCAGCCATCATGACCATCAAACTTTCGGGTATCTGCAACATTTGATCAAAAAATGGCTTAGCCTTCTCAGTAACCAGAGGGATCGATCTGCTTGGCTTGTTGAATTTCACTTGATGGATCTCCAAATCAAACTAGATCACTTCCTCGTTGATTTGATATTTGATTGATTCATTTGTCTACATTTTATGTCATCTTTTATGTTATTTCTAGAGCCAAAAGCTCCCTAATGTCATACTGTTCTGTGAGTGGTTGAAAATGTTGATCTCATCACTGACCTGTGATATTGTATAGTTAACAAGATATTAGATCTCTGAGACACTTAAATCCAGTGCGTACTCCCTTTACTCTTTGTTAAAATAAAAGAAATTATAAAAAAAAAGGAAAGGGGGCACGTGTGCCCTCTTTTATTGTTTTTATTTTTATTTTGCACCCCACCCCCTTTCCAGAATTCCTAGATCCACCCCAGTAAATCACACTGTCTGCATAACATTGTTGCAATATATGATGTACAGTCAAGTAAACACATTGTGAATCTAGTTTTTGAGACATGCATACTAATTTGTTTAGACGTAATATTTCAGTTAAACCAGACACAAATCTCTGTGTGGACTGTCCATTTCTGGGTACTGTGATTGTGAGATGCTATTTCATGTTATGCTCTGTATTCTAGATCTTCCAGTGAGCTACAGCAGTATGAAGCACAGAGTACATCCTATGACGTCCATGTGCCATCTACAGTACAAGAAGCTCTCAGCATGGTCCAGGTAGGCAATGTTTGAATTTAGGGGTCAGAGTAATTTTGATCTCCTGAGACACTCTCTTGTAACAACTATTGCTTTTGTGATGTTTCAGGGATGGATTTCTCATTTATTTGATTTGGGGCCTCGTCACTTTAGAATAGTGAATAATGCAAGAAACTAAACAACATAACCTATGTTAAACTATTTGGTAACTTATTTCATTAGTTTCTTTTTTTTCAGCTACAATGTATGTGCAATTATGCCACTTTAAAGCAAAACATCAATGGTGTATAGGTGACTCCCATTATAACAAAATTCTCATGACTGCAAGTTTTCTTTCATTATATCAAAATTCTGTTATAGCCAAACAATATCATATATAAAGAAATAATATATCTTTATATATTCAATTGTTCAGCTATAACAAAATTATATGTTGATCACTATTAGTAGGCCTTATATATTATAAAGTTGACAATTTTTGAGCGTGAACTTTTACTTCATTGTAACAAGATTTTCATTATAACGGTGTTCATTGTGATGGGGGTGCACCTTACCCTGTGTATTTTCACACTATGTTATGCAATGAGTTCTCCTTTTTTACTTCTCATACAAAATTTTTGCTTTGTTTGCTTTGTTTTTTTCAGGATTGTGAAGATGTGGATAGCCTTGGACAGCTGCTGTTTGAGTGGTGCATATTGGATGTTCCCTTCAGAAGGGACTGGGATGTTGTTGGTAGGATGGATGGGAAGCTAAAGAGGTCTCGGCCCCAGTCTGCCCAGGACTTCTGCAGGTTTGCTTGTGGCTTCCATGCAGCCTCACAGAGAGGTAGGAAATAATGGGATTCTTACAGGCATTTATTTGGTCATTCTTGTACTTGAGGTTTCAAAGTGCCAGTTGAATGATTGTTTAGGAAAGTGTAGTTCACAGAAATACATGGTAGGCATTTGAATGAAAAGAGTCCCATTTCTGTGTCAGATCAGTGAAAATGTAGAATCAGGCAAATAAGAACTTTATGGTAGAAAGAATGTCACTCTGTAGTCATCCATCATGAGGAAAGATATACATATCAATCTAAATTAATTGTGTAATAAAATGCATTACTGAGATGATTATTGGAATTATAGATGTGACTAAAGACTGTCGGTCAACCCCTGTCTGCATGGAGGGACTTACAAGGAGATTGTGATTTGTTTTGGAGTATGTGAGTAAGAGTCATCAATAGTCTTCATTTCCAAGAATATAATAATTATTTTGACAAAGTTATTAAGTGTGAGTTTATTCATCAGACCAATGTTAATCAGCAACTATCATGAAGAATGTCCTACTTGATAGAGGCTTGTTAAAATTGATCAAAAAACCCAATTTATAAAGGTTGTTGCTGTCCCTCTGGGGAAAGAATGCATTTATGAGTAGAATTAGCTGACTAGGAAGGTGGATGATAGATGAAACTTGGAAGATATGACCTTTAAGGAATTATCCCAAAGGGCAGTTGAATTAGATGTCAATATTATGCAGAAGGCACCCTTTGGCTTCGAAAGAATTGATCACCACTGCAAACAGTATGTAAATAGGATAGTGACACACACTTGCTCCTGCAAAAATTATCCCGGTCTTATTTTCTCGAAGGACTTAGGGTAAAGGTTTTGATAGGGTTTTAGGTTTAGTTAGATGTGAGGATTAGGATTATGGTTATGTGTGTGGGTAGAATTTATGTTTGGCTTAGCCTGCAGATATTTTGTGGGAGCAATTGTTGCAGGAACAACTGTCGTGGAATAAAGTGGGATACACCACTAACTGGTCTTATATTGTGGCTTGCTGTAGCCTGTTCAAGGTCTTAGTATGAAGCATTTGCTGTTGCACAATACTTCCTGCATTTGATGAGGTGGTGAGAGATTTCTGTTTCTGCCTTGATAGCAGAGAAGTTTATGTATGACACAAATTCTTCAGAGAATCGTGTCTGAGCTGTGCGACAGAAACACAGTCTCTGTCTTTTGATTGCTACTTCTCCTGCACTGAGGGATGGTACTTATCATGATATTAGTGTCGGGGTTTTTTTTTCCTTTGCTCTCATATTGTATTCTCTTCTTTTCATCTCTGAGAAGCTCACTTCACCACTCCCTTCGAGGACCAGTCCACCATTATCTATCTCGGACTAGCAGCCTTCAGTAGGTGCCGAGATTGCCATGACACTTCAGAGATGAAGCTCGATGAAGACGCTTACTGCATCCTTCAGATGATTCTGCACCTCAAGCTCCCACTGACTGAAGTGCTGGCATCCTCACCTGGTCTGTTGCCATGGCTACCTGGAAAGCCAGATGGACTGCTGCTCAGGGGTGTACTGACAGTACTGGTCGACTTTGACCCCATCACAGCCTTCAGCATCCTTCAAGGTGGGCCGACAACTTTTTGTTATTTTGTTGTTCTCATGCACCATATTCAGTTGGATGTTCGCCAGTCACATGACCATAGAAAAGTTCTAAACCAAAGATGAGTTAGTCACTCACAGAAAGACATTATTTACATTTTTAAGCATTTTATAGTCTTGCTCAAAACTCAGACTTTTCATTTTTTTTAAAAGAAATGTTTGCTATGATTGGAATAAAAGGAGCTTTAAAAACAGTTTAGTTTGTCTTATGACTGTTTGACATATTTGTCACCAAAATATTTGTTTCATTCTTTCAGGTAAATGTAGATAGATAAGTGTAATGAGGATAATAGGAGATGAAAGATATGTTGTTGTTGTTGTTGTTTTTAATCCAAGTCAACTGCTGTTAAGTAGTTAAAAGTAGTTGCCCAATAATGAATAGTACAGACGATGTGTATGTGAAAGGGTTCATAAGAAGTGCTAAGGTCAGGATTGATTTCAGAGTGTGACATTTCAAATGCATCTCCTGTGTTACACCTTGTGAAAAGCTTGAGTATTGTTTAATTTGCCCAGGAATCGGTTGGACCCACTTGTGCTGGGAGGAACCAGGTATCAGGGAGGTGTTTGGTCAACAGCTCAGCAGTCTTGTGGAAGTCTTGCTGGACTGCGGAAACTACCAACACTGCCGCACTGCCCTCACCCACCTCCTCAACCTTGACGGTATGTCAATGACAAAGATTCAGTTGCAAGTTGCATATTCGTAGCGAAAGGTATTCCTTTTTGCATTGAATACAGATGACTCCTGGGACCAGCAGTTTTCTTTCCTTATAGCTGAATATATAAAGAATATAAAGATACGTGTATGGAGATTATTATTTTGCGACCTGAATTTCTACTTCGTTGTAACAGGATTGTGTTATGAATGTGTTTGTTATAACGGGAATGCACTGTAGTCATCGTTTGCCCGGTTCAAAATTATCTTCGTCTAATATGGTGGTAGCAGACTCTCTAGATGGAAGTTTAGCCTTGCTGAAGGTGATTGGTTGTTTACGTGACATACAGAAATAGAAATTTGCTGAAGCAAAGTACCATGAAATACCACACTCGGGATGTTTGACTAGATATATTCTTGCATAAAGTGACATGAATTAGTTAAGTTTTAGATTTTTAAGACCACAGTGTCAAGAACAGATTTTTACAGTCACAAGTCATTATACCCCCGCCAAACGAAGTTTGAAGGGGGTATATAGGAATCAGCGGACGGTCGGGCGGTCGGTCCGTTGCAAATCTTGCGTCGCGAACTACTTCCTCAGTTTTCAACCGATTCCCATAAAACTTGGCACAGATGTGTGCCTTGGGTTGTAGATGTGCAAGACGTATTTTTTGACAGTACTCAAAAGTACGTTGCCATGGTAACGGCATATTATGGGCAAAAATGGGTACAAATCTTGCGTCGCGAACTCCTCCCACAGTTTTTGATCAATTTTTATGAAATTAGGTACAGATGTTCATCTGAATATGTTAATGTGCAAGACACATATTTCCGCAGTGGCAAAAAGTGCGTTGCCATGGTAACGGCATGTTATTGGTAAAATATAGGGCAAAATGCTTCATGGCAAAACTGCTTCATCAGTGTTCTTCCAATTCTCATGGAATTCATATTGAATGTTTGTCTTAGGATATAGGTCAGCATGACACATTTCTTGACAGTGACAAAAAGTATGTTGCCATGGTAACAGCTCACATATTATGAGCCAAAATGATGGAAAATTTTGTGTTGCAAACTACTTCCTCAGTTTTTGCCCAATTTCCATGAAACTTGGTACAGATGTGTGCCTTTGGTTGTAGATGTGCAAGACGCATTTTTCGACAGTACCCGAAAGTACGTTGCCATGGTAACGGCATATTAATGGCAGAAGATCAAGGAAAGATCTTGCAGATTTAACTACTTCCTCAGTTTTTTGACAAAAGCTTATGAAATGTTGTTTGGCGGGGTATAACCAGTCGCTGTAGCGACATTTCTAGTTTAATTTGAAAGACACATAATTACTACTAGTTTTCATGGAATTTGTAAAAAGTTGTGATTCTTTAGTGGAGAATATGCTAGTTTCTGCATGTGAAATCGTAGATTCAACTTTGTTATGATGATGTTTATGAAAACAGATTTTCTCAGCAAGAGATAACATGCATTCTAAGTTTGCAGTTTGTTGTGCTGTTTCCAAAATGTAGATGAGAGACAATCTTGTTGCCAACTATACAACAGCCTCCTCAGCAAGGTACTTGATACGTGTGGCAGATGTCCTTCAGCCATGGCCATCTTTGAAGACATGATGGATGCTGGCTTGGTGGTCAACACCCCGACCTTGAGCAAACTCCTCACGTTGATGTGGAAGTCACCAGACGAAGAAGGGTACGAGGATGCACTCTGCGTGTATCACTATGGACTCGGTCTCGGGGTGTACCCAGTCCACACAAGGCGGGGCACTGTCTGGGAGGCCACCGTCTTCCTTGGCGCTTCCGATGCCGAGATATTCTTCACCCTGAGGACGCTCCTGGACCAACTCCTGGACTGGCTGGTAGCGGAGTGTGGAACTGGTGGTCCTGGCCCTACAGATGATGGAGGGGCTGTTGAAAATGGTGTTTTGGAGGAGAGAGTCACTGACAGGCATTCCAAAGGCCACACCCTGGAGGGCATGATGCCAGCATCTGGTCCTCTGGACAGGCAGCTGAGTTGTCATGAAGGTATAGTGCAGAGTGTGAACATCTACATCAACCTCAGGGAGGCTCCAGATGCGGTGAGGGACTGCCTCCTATCGGAGGATGAAATGTCGATTGACGTGTTTGCCAGGATGCTGAGCACCAAGAAGGCGATTCAGAACTCACTGAAGGAGAACTTCCAACCACTGACTGTCAGACTCCACACGAATGGGTCAAGCGATGGGTCCTCCAACTATGCTTACACTCTTGCTTTCAACCGAGAACCACTCAGTTGCTGGTTACTAGACCTTCTGGACTAGTTTGAAGTCTGTAGAACAAAGTTACAAAGTTGATGTTACACAAAGTCCAAGTTTTCTTTCTTTATTGTTCATTCCTGCAGGAAAGGATAGCTTCACCATTCTCTGACATGTATCTGTCATGCTTTGAAGCTTGTGCAATAACAACAAAAGTGTAAGTTATTGTCAGGTATTTATCTATGACAATCATGCATGACACAACCTTATCACATGAGTGAATACATTGCCAAAGCAAATGAAAAACCAAAGATGTTACATTTATCTGCATTATGTGATGAAAGTACATGTGTACTAACTTGTGTGTGAGCAGTGGTAAACAGCAAATAAAATGTGTGCTTAATCATGTTCTGAAATACAGTTTGATGTTTTCATCAGGTTTTGGTTTTTTTTAAAGATATTTATTGCAAACATACCAAAGTTTAAGAGGTTTTACTACCAATTGCTGAAGTTACGTTTTATTCTACAGTAGAAGTAGTTTTATAGCTAATGTAACTACAGTGGAAGTAGTTTTATAGCTAGTATATTTTTGAAAAGATGTGGTGCAGGCACTTGCCTACAAACTTTTTTAATTGAATGATGGTAGTTCTTGTCATGTAATCCTAGCTCTCAAACCAGAGCCAGGTTTGAATGGGCACCTGACAATGGTTGTGCTGACAATAGATGCAAAGATCACTAGAAGCTACAATGGAAACTCAACTACAATGTACATTGGAACAGAGAGACCTAATGTAGTAAAATATGTGACAGTATAATTGTTTTGGTTTTTTTTTTCCCCCGAGATGAAAAAAAGAATTTTCCTCATCTTTTTTATTGCTACATGGAACAAAGTACCTCATATATAAGAAACCAAGTTTCCAATGTACTTGATTGGAAATAGGCCATTGTTTGAGAGTTGAGGAAGGAGATGCAGGTGCTAGTTGTTGTTGCTATCAGTGCTTAGTGACACAGGACTCGCGATTGAGATGCAGTGGCAATCATGAAAACTGATATATACTTTTGCCGTAGAATAGAGTCAGTGCATTCAGGTTAGATTTGCCTCTAGAGAAAAACAAAATTATTTCATCATGGTCATTCATCTAAGAAAGTTGAGTGCTAATCAGTGCTTTTTAAGTGTGTGTCTTCTTCCTAACTACATTTTTTTAAGATGAAGATATTGCATTGATCAAGATACTATCAAGATATGTATTTTTTATTCAAGTGAAGTCGAGTTCACCTTTGTTTGACAAATATGTTAAGATGTGAAGAACAAAGCAAGTGTAGTAGAACCACTGGATTAGTGTCATTACTAGTACTTCTCTAAGCTTACATCAAAATGTTTTTTTTTTCCAGAAAAGTTTCCCATGTTGGCTCTTGTCAAAGAGCATACCATTGAATTATGGTATTCACATTAAGAGGCATTTGTACTTGCTCACTAACAGTAGCTGTTGTGTTTTTCTTTAGTTTCTAAGAAAAATTCAGTCCTACTTATTCTGTTCTACCCATGTGCCGATGATAGTGATTCTGAGTCTATCAGTATGTTTCTGTTCTGCTACCATGCCGCTTTTCAGATGGGTAGCATTAATAACTTTATTATACATCTATCATTTTAATGTTCTGGTGAATACTAAGTGTTTTCTCAATATTTCAAGTTTGCTTTCAATGTTGAGGCATTGTTCTATGTATCTGATACTTTAGAACATATATTTGTTGTCTTCAATTCAGACATTATATTCTTTTTAATTCTGAATACATCATTTTGGACATGAACCAAGCTGTGCTTTCATTTTATAACAGTTTGAACTTTGTGTTGAAAAAAAGTATTTTATTTTTGGTGTTCTTCAACAGGTGGGCATTAAATTTCTCAACAATATTTGTATTTTACTTTGGACTGGACAGTGCTATTTGCCATAATTCTTGTCACGCAATATACATGCAAAACAAAACAGGAATCAGAAGTTCTCTTTAGATTTTTATTTTAGATTTTTGACAGATGCGCTGTTTCATTAAGAATGCATGAATATCTTTGTGAAATTATAGAACACCAAGGTTTTGTTTATTCATTTAATCTTGCCAATTGTGCACAAAGTTTTTCTACACCAATGCAGATGCTTAGTGGTCATCAAACTGCAGTCATTATTATTTACAAGGCACAGGAAGCAGTATAAGAGGTCTCAAATTACCATTGCAGAATTTTAGCTGCTAATTCAACAGTTTAGGAGGCAACGTATCCATTATTCCTGGTACAATAGAGAACAGCGCCATCTATTGAACAGCTTTGATGTTTTTTGCTCACTTGCGCAACACTGTATTGTAGTGCACAGGTTGTATTAGTTATGATTTACAAACAGAACCGAAAGTTCTTTCTCCCCGAGGTCTTGGAAATGTGAACTCAGAACTGATTTTATGGTGGTTGTTATACCGCTACCAAGTGTAGTTAAATGTAGAGTGTATGTTGCATTACTTTGTTATTCTGTCACTCTGTAGACATTTTGGAGACAAGCTTACAAATGATCACTTGTAATCAATGATATATAGGTTACAAAGTGGACTTTTGTATTAGATACAAACAGACATATATGGTGAAAATGAGTTCTTTGTGTTGATTACAAAGAAGAATACACCTGTTCAGTACTTGCATAGTGCTCTGGGGGAAACTTAAGTCAAAAGCTTGGGCATAAAGGGCAAAAATCTTAAAGATGCAAGCAAATGCTGTTCGCTGCATGCACTGAATGTTGTTCATATCTGTAAGTATGTCATGTGTAGCAACAATGCAATGCATTGTGGGAGAATAGGTTGTCCTATGTACTGTGGAGACATAGTTCTCACAAAGTATGTGTTGATTATTTTGCCACACACTACAGACATGCCAAACAAGGCAAGAGAACAAGGTCGCCAGTTTGGCATTAAACCAGTGCTTGTAAAAACAGAAATTGCTTTTATATGTACATCATTTTTGTGAGTGAAGCTGAAATTCTGTGAGAAAGTGATGTGAACTGCAGTACTTAATAGATTCTCAGTATGAAATATGCACACAAAATCACCGACTGAACAATTGACAAGTTATGCTCGATAAGAATCATCACAACATAGAATGGTTTATTTCCCCATGCCATATCTTTGATTTGTTCCAGAAACAATGACAAACTTTTTCAGATTGTGTAAAAGCACAAATTATCAAAAACATACATTCACACTATCATACATATTTCTTTCCTCTAGGTAGATACTGAATTGGAGAGTTTTTCACAGCAAGCATTGATTGTACAGTGTATTTCAATACCTATGGTACTTCATGAAGAGGCAGGAGAGAGCCAATACATGTAATGCCCTTCTTTTTGACCACTTTTTTTTTTCTGTAGAGGGACAGCATTTTGTCTCTGCCCTTCAAGCAAACAAATGCACTTTTCCCATGTACTCGAGAGAATTACTGTTCAAGCACACAGTGCTCCAATGTTGGTTTCATACCCGAGTTATTTTGTACAGGTGATCTATGAACACACTGCACAGCATAGTTTGCCTAAAATGTAACCCAGTGGATTTTGAGAGATGATTTTTCATTTGTCTATTGACTGTTGCTTCTCAAATTTACATATTGATGAGCAGGTTGTAAATACTTGTACAGCAGAGAGAGTAAGAGAATCTTCATTCTATTCTTCATCAGCTTGACATCTGAGGGCGCTCTTCAGTTTCTTGATGCTTGGTTTACTGCTGCCTGGTCTCTTGTTTGTTTTCTTGGCTCCATCTTCTTCCCTTGTACCAGGATTCTAGGAAAGCAGACATGAACTAGAAGATTATGGGCACAAGCCTGTTTCAATGATATTTATGTAGCTCGTAGAGTTGAAATTTTATTTTCCAGGTAAGATGAAAATCATTTTGTTAAAGTCTTTTTACCCTCCCCCACCCCCTCCCCTTTGAAATAAAACAAAATCAAGTTCCGTGAATGTTCTTTTTTTTTAGGGGGGGGGGGGAGTGTGGATGATAGTGTGCCCTTGCCAATAAATCAAGACTTGTGTTTGTCACAAGTATACGTCTTCATGTCCAAAGCACAGCACAATGTTTAGTGTGTTGAAAACTTAATCCATGTATGTCGCATAGTGACTTAGCAATGGGAATTCAGAACTGTGAAAACGGAAAACAAGCCTCTATTTCGTTATTTTTCTTTTCATCAAGACTCGAGAGAAACATAACTTGGCAGAGGCAAACTTCTATACCAACCAAGTCCAACACTAGAATATTGTAACCTTTACAGTACCTTACAAGTTGTACTTTTATTAACTTGTGACAAGATGCACTAATGATGTCATACAGAGATTTTCTTTTTACTGTTACTATGTGTGAATAAGATTGTATGCTCAATCTTTATTATTATGAACACCAAGTTAAAAAGATAGGAACTAGCCTCGGACTTGAACCCGTGCCACCAACTGCTTACTTGGCGGCAGCACTACTACTGACCTGAAGCTAGTTCATGACAGTTACATGATGATGTTAGAACAAATATCCAAGCATTGCTTCTCTTTTATTCTCTCTTGGCCTTATATTCATGATTAATTAGCCTCGAAAATGGCAAGTAGCATGAATGAAAGGATTTGTTCGTATGTCGTTTTTGTTTTTAGCAGAGAGAGTAGTTACAGAGGTTTTTGTTTATGTTATGATAGGTTCTGTATGATATGCTAAAAAGAAAGAAAATTCCCTTCATTCATGATACAAAATAGTAGTCTGCATTCTTCTTACCTGTCTTATTTGGCCTTGGTGTCGACTCTGCTGTTGATAAGGTACTGTGATACCTTGACTTGATGTCCATGTTTGCTGAGGGTTTGGTCAAGCACGGTAAAGAGAATAAAAGCATAGGTAAAGTTTAATACCTAGGTAAAGGATATGTGTCATTATTTACACAGAATTATCAGCAAAACTCTTGCATACTGCACTTTGATTGAATAAACCTGCACACAGCTCACTTTCTTGGAAAATTGTTTGGATAGTGGAAAAAATTATCCTCTCCTTCTCAAACAAAATAAAATTAGATACACAAGCAAAAATTGATTTGCAGATATATCACTGATTTGCAATAGATTTTGCTGCTTACGTAACATTTTTTTTCAGCTTACACTGTATGTTACATTTTGATAAATCCAATCCAGTCTTATTTTTTGAAGGAGGAAATCCCACCTTCAGAACTCTGTACTGCACAAGTGTCCATATTGCCTAACCACTGAAATGTCCTCTTATCAGGAATGTTGCTATGTCAGGCATAAAAAATGGAAGAATATAAAAGCAATGGGACCAGAAAAATTACCACATTCCATCAGGTATATTGCTATATCCAACCTTGGTATAACAAGGTTCCAATGAATAACTGATTCTACAATCAAATAAAAGACAAGTATAATTCTTCACCTGATGAATGCTCACAGGTGGATTAGCTTCTTGCTTGACAGCAGCAGCCCCAGAGTGTTGCCGATGAAGTTGTTGTTGCCACTGCTGCCGCTGTAGTTGGTCAATCTGGTGCTGCAGGGCCTGGCACAAGCCTTCCAGCGAGTCGTCTCGGCATCCCTCCAGCTCTGCATGAAGTCTGCAATGAAGTATTGCTTACTTTACCATACATGAATATTTGATGACTAAGTGCACACATAAACTGGCACTCTTTCCCTCTCTCTCTCTTTCCATTACAATATGAATATATACAGTACATATTTAAACACATGCATATGTATGTGTACATAATATTTCGGATGCAACTAAACTAAACGAACTAAGCAACGCATAAATTGAGATTTCTGAGTTTTGGAGATGTTTTGACCATTTTCCTCAGCTTATATGTTACTTTACAAATAATACAGTCAAACCTGCCTTAGCGATCACCTGTCTTTAGTGGACACCTGCTGTATACAACCACTAAAAGCTATTCCCTCCAAAAGAAAAAGGAATGATAAAGAACCTGTTTATAGCAGCCACCTGTCTATAATGGCCACTCTTTCTGTCTCCCTTGGGTGACTGCTACAGACAGGTTTGAATGTAGTTTCATTCACAGTTATAATGACACTAGTAGATTATTTTCACCTGGTTTAAGAAAAGAAAAATAACAACAATCAAACAAAGTTACCAGTTGGAAGAGGAACTGTTATTTCTGGGAAATGACACAATATGATACTTTCCATGAGTTATAAATGGATCTGTACCTTTTAAATTCAGGATCTGAATGGGGCTTTTCTGCAACTTGCAACTTTTCTGCTTCCAATTGTGCAGTCTTTGCTTTCTCCTTGCTCAGCCTGCTTTCAGCATCTATAAAAGGATAGAGGGAAAGTGTACAGATTCACAACCACCTGAAAATTTTGAAGCCAATCCACAGATGTGAATTAGTTTAGTCTCAGAGTGAAAGGATTTTTGTCATAATTGGTGAATTTGTTTTGAGGAAATGTGGATCTTGTGTAAAATCATTTTTTTTTTCAATTACTTTTTTGTACTTATTTTGAAGAATGTGACAGGGACTTGGTGAATATGGTTATTTGAATATGCAGAGCATAAATTGATTTGCACTAATCCGCCATGAAGAGTGCCATAATTTCAGAGAAGAGATTTTTACGATATAGTAACTTCATATCTCAGGTAGATGTGTGATTCACTGTAAGCCGACTTTTATATTTGTGTATCATAATCAAGAATACACAAAAACATAATGTAATCAGGTGAATTTCTTCCATCAATGAATACCATCTTTATAAATCTTGCAAAATGGACAAACCACCAAGAATGATGCACATTATTTTGAAATTCTTGACTACTACACTGCAATTTAACAATTACTGCACATGGCTCTGATTCGTGTACCTTTTCTTATCACATAAACAACTTTATTGGATCCTGAAAGGAATGATTTGTGAATGAAGGTATTCTGCTTTACCTTTTATCTCCTGTTTCAATCTTTCATTCTCCTTTTCCATTGCCAGCCTCTCCTGATCAATGGACGTCAGCATGTCTTTCTGTTTTCTGCTGACCTCCAACTCTGTGGAGGGAAATGAACAATGCCTAGAACCTTTTCTGACAACCTTTTCATATGAAAAGTTAGCTATTAGATCAAGTGTAGAGCCAGAAACTTGTCTTTCAACCACTCATATTATTAAGCAATGTGGACTTTATATAAGTCAAGAGCCTCTAATCTTAAATCTCTGGCTTAGGATAGGTCATCATACATATGTTTTTGTACAAGTTGATTTACCTGCAATATATTACATGTGTACCAGGTTGTTATTCAATTTTGAGGGTCTTTGCAGCTAGCAATATACAGTAGTCCCGAGTGTTTTGAAACCCCCCCCCCCAAAAAAAAAACAAAAACATTGAATTGAATTGAGTATATCGCAAAGATTGAAAATGGGAAAGCTGTCGCAGATTTATGCTTACAAGGTAATCAGTAAATGACTGATTGTGGGTTGCTGTTACTTGAAGTTTTTGTTGACTTTGTAGTTTCTTGACTTGGTGACACAGCTATTCTTGTTAGTTCGGACCAAAGTCCCAGGTTTATAACCTGCATTCTCTTCATGTGTAACTTGCAAGAAAAGCTACTGCCTTCTGACAAATAATGGTGGTATTCAGTTGGTAAATTCAGCCCAGGTGGTTGCTGTTTGAAGCCTTCCTTTGAGGCCCAAAAAGTTATTGATTTATTGGCAAAATCTGAACATTTCTGAAGTCATCAAACCTGCCATCAACTCTGCCTGCCTGGTTTTCAAGGCTGCAACTCTCTCCCTGACTGCACACAATCTCAGCTCATGCCCCTTGCTGGCCAGTCCGTAGTCCTCTACAAATCTGGACACGTTAGCAGAGAATGCCTCCAGTTCCTTGCTCTGTAGCGTCTGTAAGTTTTCCTTGATGAATATAAAAAAATGATGCATATAAGGACACATATTTTCTTTCAGTGCACGAGAAAACATGGTTTTGCAGGTCTTAGTTCTAGCTCTCCTTTACAAAGAGGATATGAAAAAACATTAAGGAATTGGCATTATCGGAACTGAAATGGAGCGTCCAAAAAACTTTGTGATTTTCCATGATTAATATGCGGATTCTATTTTTTTCGGGGGGGGGGGGAGGGGTGATTCTCTAGGTTTGGTGTGCTGACTTTCAGGTGCAACTTTCAGGTGTATCTAATCAAACAACAATTGCAGTAAATTCATCCTTTGCTCTTTTGAACATAAAGACAAGGCAATTTGCCAGTCAATAATGGCATAAATGCCACTCTTATGTCGGTGAGCATAATCATCTAAAAGCCTGTGATATTCTCTATCTTCGAATTTATGTGTTCATATTATAAACAGTATACAAACACTGTACTTGCACACATACTCATTCACTCACCTACATACATGCATACACACACACACACCATATACTAGTACACAGATGCAGAAATACATGTATTCAATTCAACTTATGGCATAATACCATAGAAGAGGCTTTGAACTACATCCACGTCAAGTAGTGGGTATTGACTTGAGAACTTGCCAGGACCATTTAATTGAGCTTTGCCTTTATTGCCAATAGACATTTGAGTGATCGATCTTATAATATCAATGTTACGCATCTGCCCAATATTGGTAGCACATCTAAAACTATTGGTCATGAAAAAAATAAAGTAAGCAAAACCCGAGTCCCATTTAATAAAAGCTGCAAGGATAGAAATTCTGGCTAGAATAACAACTTCCCATTGTAACGACCAATCAGGAAGAAGGATTTTTTTTTTTCATCTATGACCATATATTGTCATTGCAGCAAAAGTTGCAACCACAGCAACTTTTGCTTTTATGAAATGGAGTGATGGACTACCATTTGTTCAACAAGGGCTTTCTTCTGCCCATTCAGATCTGTCAATTGCTCTGTCAATATGGACTCTTTGTTGTGCACCCATCGACATTCAAGCTCCTCTGCTGATAACTCCTTCGTCTGGTGGAAAGAAAGAAAAACAGACAGACAGAAACGAACAAACAAACGTTTAAACACACGCACACAAATGCATGCATTCATGTCTTGTAAGACTTGCAATGACCCCCACATTCATGGGGAAGTAATATATCACAATTATGCAAGTACTTGAGCATGTATACATACCATCAAATGCTAGAAAAGAATATCACTGCAATAGGTTCTGAGTGTATAACACTAGTCTATACTTGAATGTAGTTACACATTAATAGACAATCTGAGGATTGCTCTATTCACCAGGCACAAATTAGCATATGGTTGAGGGGTCTAGATATCGCGCACGAAAATTTGTGATGCTCTTATAATAGAAATTATTCCACAATCGTACCTGAATTTCTCAATAAATATCACGAAAATGCAGAAAAATCACCTCCCAGAATCTCCTGATGATACGATGACGGAGTAGTGCGCTGTCGCCGTTTGTATGTCGGACTTAATTTTATGCGTTCAATTTCTATACATGGCATGTTCATTGTCATTTCACATGTTTGGTTCTTAGTAACCAAATCTAGTCATTAGATGGTAGTTTTCAAATTGACAAAAGATGAGAAGTTACTCAGCTTACCCTGGCAGATACATCAGAATGCAGAGCCAGGACCTTGGCCTGTGTAGTGTGCAGAAGATGGCTTGTGGCTGCTATCTTGCTCTTTACTGTTGAGAATAATGGCAATACTGAGGCTGTAACGCACAACAGACATTTTTTTCAACCTCAAACAGATACCGGGTATTGTACAGCAATGGCACACAGGGTCATAGACCTATCACTATTATCGGGTTCTGTAGAATTTAAGACACAAACTTCCTGGGCGTCATCGTAGGTAATTCAGGTAGGAGGGCCCTAATTCAGGAAGGCCTAGGCCTAGATCAAGACAATTCATTATGACGGTATACCCACTGTCAACATTACATACTGGATCTGGATCTGGATCAATACGCTGCCGGACCGTGTGGTATAGTGCAGCGGGGAGAGAGGGCGCGAACTAAATTAATCGTAACGAAGGTGGCTTTTTTCTATCTTGCTTCTGAAGACTTCTGGAGATGGGCTGTTGATCACAGTTGCTGGGAGGTGATTCCAAGCGAGGGGGTGCTCACAAAAAATGAATGTTTATATTGCTCTGTGTTACAATGATGAACTTTGAACCCTTTATCGTGGTTTATCACTTGTCTTTCAAGAATATTCTGAGTTTTGTGATCTTTGAACTGTTTAATTTTGATATTTCTTTTAGGTCTTGTTCTGGTCAGAAAATTTTCAATGGGTAGACCCGGGACCAACCCCTCGACCGCTTTGAAGAAGGATGATAATTTAAGTACCTGCCTTCTTGATGCTAGGGTGGGTAGGTTTAGCCTCTGCCTAATGCTGGTGATGCAGCCAGGGGTCCTAGATGTGTAGTCTCCTGTGATGAATCGGAGAGCCCTGCGTTGTACCTGTTCAAGGTTGTCGATGTCCTTTTGAAGATGTGGGTCCCACACACATGCTCCATACTCCAAAACCGAGCGTGTTAGGGCAATGTATGCTGTTCGTTTGCATTGCTCTGGACAAAATTGGAGATTGCGACGGAGTAGTCCTAGGACTGCATTTGCTTTCTTGGTGGTACTGTTTATGTGTGGGGTCCATTTCAGATCATCACATAATGTAACTCCTAGATATTTCTCTTGGGGTGTTTGCTTTAGGATGTGACCGTCCATGCTGTAGAAGTGTGACGATTTCTGGTCAATACTCATCACTTGGCACTTTGCAGTGTTAAATCTCATCCCCCATGTACGTGCCCAGTCATGGAGTCTGGACAGGTCATCTTGTAATCTGACATGGTCGCGTTGAGATGTGATTGGCCTGTACAGGACACAGTCGTCTGCGAACAAACGGATCTGGGATTTGACAACATTTGGTAAGTCATTGATGTGACATAGGAAGAGTAGAGGGCCCAATACCGTTCCCTGCGGTACCCCAGAGGAGACTGCTGCTGAGCCGGAGAGTTCCCCTTCTACTACTACCTTCATCTGTCTTTTGGTGAGGAATGATGAGAGCCATTGGTGGATAGGGCCTTCTATACCATAAAGGCGAAGTTTGTGAAGAAGGAGGGAATGAGGCACGGTGTCAAAGGCTTTCTCAAAATCCAGTATGACGATGTCCATCTGGGTCTTTTTATCGTGGGCCAGCAAGAGATCATGCGCTACAGTGAGGAGTTGAGTTTCAGTGGAGTGGCCAGATCCGAAGCCATGATTTAATGTGGATAGAATGTTGTTATCTTCAAGGTGCTTACAAATATGGCGGCAAATAATGTGTTCCAGTTGCTTACATATAACTGATGTAAGGGAGACTGGGCGGTAGTTACAAGGTTGATGAATGTCACCTTTTTTGAAGACTGGCGAAATAAGTGCATCTCTCCAGTCAGATGGTAACGACCCAGTGCTTAATGATGACCTGTAGATTGCAGTGAGGCCAGGAGCAAGTTCAGCTGCACACTCCTTCAATACGGTGTTTGGTATCAGATCAGGACCGGCTGCTTTGTTGATGTTAAGATTGTTAAGCAGCTTTTCAACACCTGCAACCGTGATGTGTAGGTCTTGGATCTTTCGGGGCCTAGAGACATTTGGCGTTTCAGGAGGGGTGAATGTCTGGTGACTGAAGACTGACTGACATTTCCATAGACATAGTAACCGTTACAGTCAATGTAGCGGTATTAGAAGAATAGAGAGCTCCTAGAAGTTCTAACTTACAGATTGATTTCCAACAAAGCAACACATGAATATCACAGTAACGTAAGGCCTAGGTGTCTAACTATACACAGCCCAGTCGCCGCTGTACATATGTATTCGCGTAGCGTATTAACAGCGTCTGGTCGGGCTAGGTGTCCTACAACACTAACGTTATAGAAGTTAGAACAATAAACAGGATTCAGTATAACGATGACGAAGCTTTAGAGTCGGTCCCATAGTCAGTTACAACTGTAGTGTAGACCGCCGTTTAGAGATCTATTCTAACATTAATTTTATTAGTAACTGTTAATACTAATCGTAGGGCCTAAACGTTAGACATTCTACTGGTAGTCTACGTTACTACAATTACAGCGCAGCGCCTCGGGGTTAATAAGATATTGTACTTTAAACGTTAGCTAGATTCAATCCAAGTGAGATAACTCACTGTCATTTAGGAGGTTCTTCCGTTCCCTCGCCTTCTGTTCCGATTGCAGAATTTGTACGAAGAGCTCGTTCAAGCTCATTATTATAAGTCGCATTTACTTTTTGTCGATTCGATGGGAATTAAAGGCAACAGTTCAAGGTTGTAAGTGTTAGTGTTTCTGAACCGGCTACAAATTGTTGGACTTCTCGTGTGCATATGGGAGCTAGAGTACACGTATAAAGACCGTACACGTACGGTGTTTGTAGGCCAAGCTAGAGTGTGTTGGGCGCGGCCTTTTAATTGCCTGGGTGGGTATGGCGGCGCGGCCCGCGCGGGCACCGGCGGCGCGCGCATCGGCAGGACGGTGGTATGCAAAGAGGTTCTATTTATAGATATTGTATAGAACCTCTTTGGTGGTATGGTACATGAAGTGGGTACCAAAGAGTATGCTTAAATGGTGGGTACGGTGTTCATTGCATTTCATGTACGGTCTGGGGGCATTTCATGAAGCAGTTTGGTCGGATATTTTGCTAACAAACTGTTGCGTAAGCTACTGAAATCCTTGCCTCTGATTGGCAAATTTGTCCGACAACTTTGTCGGACAAAATGCTTCATGAAATGTCAGGGCTGCCAACTCTCACTCATTGAGAGTGAGACTCACTCATTTTGGTCCTTTCTCACTCTAAAACTTTATTTCATTTGCATGCATTTCTATTGATCTCACTCATTTTGACTCCTAAATTACAGCATTGGCCTATAGGAGTCTCACTCTCAACTAGTTTCCAATGTTGGCAGCCCTGAAATGTCCTTCAGTAAAATTCGATTAGCCTAGTTAGTTTTTCGATCAAGCCCACGTACAGATTGGTGGATTTTTTTTTTCCCCCGGAGGTTGTTAGTAGGGCCCTACACGAACGATTTCACAAACTGCGGATATTTCAAAAATGATATGACTCGTCAACTATTGCGATGTAGGCCTATACCTGTGATAACCTTGCTAACCTTTAAAACAAAAACTATTTCTTATTTATGAAATAGCCACAACTTGCTTTCCTTTGCATACTGGACTCCACCAGGAGTAAGTATAGAAGACAAATTCCGCGTTTGAATGAGATAAGCTCCTGGATATATTAATTGGAAGGATCAAGTGCAGCCGAGGATACAATCCCGATCAATGTATAGGCTCTGACCTACACAACACCATCATTCCAGAAAAGTAAAAGTAAAGTAAGCCAGCCGCCTCCTCCTTCCCCTTCCAACGCGCACACGAACACAACAAAAGAAAGAAAGAAAGAAAGAAAGAAAGAAAGAAAGAAAGAAAGAAGAAGAAGAAGAAGAAGAAAACGCCCTTGTTGGTACAATGCAGGCGGTAAACCCACATGTAGGCTTTTCCATACATGCCATTTTTGTTGCATGTTCTTGTTTTGTTTCTTCGTTTCTTTGTTTTAATCACAAGTTTGAACAACTTGGTTCACGATATAACAGTAGGGAAAATGAATAGAACAGAGCGATGCTCAGCTTTACGATTTGACAATGAATGTATAGGCTACGTGTACTACAGTAGCCTACCTAGAGTCAGTATGTCACTTTTCTTAAATCACACATAAGTTAGCCTGGCTCCTGTTTAGTACTGCAATACATTTGTGAATCTAAAGGCTGGCTTTATATTGTTAGCTGGGTTCAATCGGTCAACCACAAACAGAGAAAACGAGACTTCCATTCTATACACATGAGGACTTTATTTCGAGTATATAAGAAGAATAGTGGAGTATATAAAGTAGCTCCGTTTCTTTACACTTTTCCTTTCTGCTCCTTGCTGTGTATTTTCTCGCCGAAACTGATCACACGCGAATGATGCGCAAAGTGGAAAGCAAAGGATATAGATGAGGAAATATCAGCTGCAGTCTTTTCAACCCCATCGCTCGCCCGAGATGGGTCGCGAGGAAATAGAGCCAGACAGAGCCATATCTACGAATACAAACTGCGAACGTCAGAGGTATAAAAAGAAAGCAGGTATAAGTGGTCACGTAATCCCATCAGGAAATTGCAAATAAAAACAATATTTTCATAATGCGGGGAAGTTATCGAAAGTGTATCGCTCCTCGAACGTGGTGGAAATTAATACCACTGAGTGGGATCTCAACCTCCCCCTTTCATTCCTGTGTAGATTTTCTGATGGAAATCGATAAGGCGCTGCCACTGTAGATGCGCCTCCAGATTGAACTCCCTTGTCAACAGTCAGGTTTGAGAGGGACCATGTATGACGTACATACAAACAAACAAATTATGAATGTATGAATGTTGTCGGTTCTCTAAAATGATATTGCTTAACTATTTCAATGTGTTGAAATTATATGTATTTTAGAGGTATACATAATCTACAAGATAGAATATCATAGCGAAAACGAAACCGAATTCTCCACAGAGTTTTAAAACGATCTATGCCCTTCTGGTATCACCAGTGCACAAAATCCAGGTTCACTTCATGCACGCTTGCATATCACGTAACCCTATCATTGCCTATATAATATTTATGAAAACTGAAAGTATGGTATACGCATGGTGCACATTATAGTAACCTAGATCTTAGAGAGTTTATAAGTCATGACTGATATCACGGCTGACGTCTGAAGATCCGCATTTATACTTTGAATTCAGAAAACGAATCAGATCATTTAATTCATTGGTGAAAGATTGCAATCTTATCAATAATATGGTACAATCGCGATCGCGTTTCTTTGCATAATGTTTGGCTTTGGGGCTCAGTGTGATGGTTGGGTTACCCGCTATCGAATTATTTGTATTTTACTTAGTTATAAGACATAATTGAATTATCGCAAAACGAGCAAAGTCCATTGTTGTTATGATTGAATCATCGCAGAACGAGTTAATCCGGTGTTGTTTAGTTGAGATATTTGCGATTAAAGCTGCTAAATAAAAAAAAAAGAAAAGAAAATATGGGATATTCTGAATCATAACTTCAAGAATGTTCCGTGCTTTGTCTATAGAAAGCGAGATATCACTGGAAAAGCTTTATTTCGCTCTATCGATAATGAACTTATTCTAAAATGTTTCCATTCTGCGATGAAACTCTTCATTGCTATATAGTGTATACATGATATACACCTATACTTACATGATAATGTATAATGTATATATATTTATATTTCATCACTAATTTGTTTTCCCTGCAATGTACACAGTCACATAGGATGGCTTGTATAGTAACGTTGCACGCCGCGCATATTTAGTGTCAACTTATTATGTATACATTATGCATGCAGTACCAGTGATTCTAAACCCATCGTGTGCCTGGACTATGTTCCATTCATGTTTTATTTTTATTTTCATTTTTATGTGTGTGGTGTTCGTTGTTGTTGTTGTTGTTGTTATTATTGTTGTTGTTGTTGTTGGTTTGTGTGTGTGTGTGTGTGTGCGTGTGTGTCAAAACAAATCCTCAAGTCATGAAATTCCGTATACATTGCGTTGCTTTGCACAACCATACACGTATTTGTTGCTGCCCCCATTCGACCAAAACTAAATATAATCATATTATACCTGTATATCTGATACCGATAACTCCTTTGGTGCACGGGAAGGACTGTGAAAGGTAGTGATTTACGCTGTCTATAGCTTGCGTCACGGAATCTTCATCAACATGCCCTTCTCTACATAGTACTATGTATCTTTGAAAATCTAGTCTGCTGATTCTATTCAAACATTTTACAACTTCAGAAAGTCGAAATATAAATAACCTGCTGAAAGGATGTCGTCGAAATGCAGCTGACTAGGTGTACATTATAGACATTCTTTTCTTTTTCTTGTGTGAAGAGAAATTGTTTTTATCTTTCGTGGAAATTTTCGTCATGAAGAGTCATACTGTCTAAAGGAATGTAATAAACTTATTGATAGTAAATTTTGGCTTCAAGCCACAGTTGGTTGATGTTCTTTTTTACTGTGTATACCCTTTTGATGAAATAGACCGAGTGAAAATGCGAATAAAAGGCGGCAAATCACAATGAACATGGCTTAATGTTGCGAAAAATAATTTCATTGCTCAATAGCGCCAGCTATCGATCCACTTTGTCACTTTTTTTCTCTTCTTGTCAGTCATCTTGCTTTCTGGTCTCGAATTTTGCTTTTCGGGGAGGGAGATAAGAGAGATGTGAAACATTTCGATCCGGAGATAAGCTGGAGAGAATCTATACAGGTGAGGTGGGGCCACACATGGCTTGCAGAAGTGCTATCTGGAAGAATGTTTCGAGTTTCGTCGACGATAATAGAATCGAGAGTCCCAAACGGACCGTGTCAACCGACGTCAAGAAAAGGAAAAATGCGAACATTGACCGATGGAAGACTGGAGTCACAGACCCGAGACTATAGCACGTCTATTTTGAGAATGAACAAGGTCCTTCATCAGTGTCAAATTGGCAATGCTTGTGAACATGGATGGACTTCAGAGCAATGACTATGAATAAGCATATTTCTATTTGATTTTTTTCCTTCTTCTTCTCACTTCTTCTTAATTCCTTTAAATGCAGCTTCATGCTTCATTTGTGTGTGTGTGTGTGTGTGTGTGGCTATAGGTACAGGTGGGCACAACTAGTGTCGTGAATGACAGTGAAATGGATGAATGGACTTAGCTGTAACTTAGTTCTCAAGCATAAAATTTACGCGAGATTTATAGACTGAAGGTTCTGAAAAGAGCTAAAGAAGCACAGAACGGACAATATTGAAACTTGACGTGTAAAAAAAAAATAAGGATGATAATGATGATGATAATGTTTTATTTACCCAGGGTAGCCTCTTCAGTGTTGCTCCACCAGAGGGCTCTGCCATACCCTAGCGTTGCCAGGTATCCATTCATACATCTGGGTCGAGAGGGACGTGGTGGGTAAAAACATCTTGTCCGAGGACGTAAAGCCCTCGGCGAGAATCGAACTCGGGTCCTCCGATTGGGAGTCGGGAGCCTATATGCCACAGCGCCCCTTGGGTGAAGACGGATATCGTCATGGTTGATATACTATGACGTGAATGGGGATTTGTATGAAAGTAAACAAGCCTGGAATAGTAACATGTGAAATTTGATATTATGTTACACGACATGTGCTTATAGAAAGAAATATATTGTGGCGTATACCATGACACGATTGCCGAGAGTTTGAGAATACAATTAGGAAGGGTACAAAATAATAAATAGTATAATCGCAAAAACGAATTTATTCCATTCTTTTTGATTTAAAGATATTTACGATATAATACTAAAAACACAGAAAATAATAAGAAGAGTCGGATATTTTTGATAGTAACTTCACGACACATTCCTTGTTATGCAACAAGTGAAGTTGGACAGTTTTATTTTTCTCTATAAAGCAGCTACTTTTCAATGTTTAAAAATGGCGCATAACTCGTTTTGCCACCAAGCTCTTCAAAATGCAGAAATGTAGGACATGGGAGAAAAAAAGGTATAAAAGTAAGCGAAATATATATAAGAACAAGAGGGACGGACATATGCATGAGGTGAGAGAATATATAACAGTGAAGAATACCAGTGAAGACACACTGAGAAAACGAGAAGAATGAATACATGAGAAACAGCCTCAGGCACCGGACAAATGGGGGCGCGATCAGGGATTATGGAGCAACAATTTTCTATTCTCCCCAAAGAGAAACTCACATTATCTCATAGCTTCAAAGTGTCATAAACGAGCTTGAGCGCGGGAATCTATACAAAAAATGTAGAAGCTTGCTGATGAGGGAATTCAATGACTTAGGACAAAATAGCCGTGATGTTCAAGCGTTCGAGATTTCACATTCTGATAGAATGCCGGTAAATGACATCAACAGGGAGACTGAGAGAGAAGGAGAGGGAAGAATATGCGTCATTTTAGTAGTCTCCTGTTGAATAATAATAATAATAATAATAATAATAATAATAATAATAATAATAATAATAATAATAATAATAATAATAATAATAATAATAATAATAATAATAATAATAATAATAATAATAATAATAATAATAATAATAATAATAATAATAATAAGGCATCTGCTAGTTACGTTCATCAAAATGCCCTATATATAACTTCTAAAGATGGGACCGGTATGCCACATTTCAACTAATAGAGAATTATCATCCTCGTAAAATGATTATGAAAATTGTCATAACAAAAGTAATAATATTACTCTAAAGCCCTTTCTTTTTGTAGACTGCACTTACCCAAAGTCCGAAATAGAACATACTTACGAAATCGGAAATACAAAAAGTTTCCATGTAAATTGCCAACGTTAAGCTTGGTATATGTTGAATGATACATTACTGGCACCATTATGTTGATAGCTTGTATCTCAGCTTTGATATATATAGGCCTTTCTCATGAGTCTATTTTTTTTTTAACTTAAAGGCATCATTAAACTTCACGTGGACCACTTCGTATACACGTCAGAGCATGCACGATTTTTCTGCGTGAAGGGATTTGACGAGAATACACTCTGTGAAAAGCTACGGAAGAAGAGAAGAAGCAATACAGAGCCATTAGGATCGCAAACACGTTTTATCATTCTATATAACATTTCACTGGGAACTCGATCGACATAATGTATGTCATCGTTTACAAGAAAAGGGATAATATTTAAGAGAAGAAAAATATCTTTCAACACGTTTTAAACACGTTTTATCTCTCTATATAGCATTTCACTGGGAATTCGATCGATCCATGTCACTGTTTAAAAGAAAAGGGATTCTTAAGAGAAGAAAAATATCTTTTAGTGACTGATTTTTCTTTGTTTATGCGCAAAGGCCGTTTATAATGTCACCTCTCTGGTGCACTCTATTAGATTGCTGACTTTCAGTAACATTTGGAAATTTAATGATAGGATACCACAGTCTTCAATATTGGTCTTGCAGATCATACGTATAGGCTTACCTTGATTTTTGATTTCGGACTGCAAATGTACAGGTTAGTAAGATCCTTACGTTCATTTACCTCCAAATTTATTGTACACCATTCTTTGTCCTATACGTTTCTATACGTTCAAATTCAAGTGGCGAAATGAGAGAAAGAAAAAAAAAAGGTGTGGGGGAACTCGTTTATGATTTATTTTCAACTTTGGTATATTTTTTTTTATTGCTTTGGTGAGGTGAAATGAGTTATCTTCTTGACATTCTGTCTGCATGTTTTCTGGCGCTCACATTATCTATCTGTGCTCCAGCTCAAGAGTTTTAATCATCGTTCATGACACAAAAGTCGTTCAGTCTTCCTACCTTAGTCACTGTGACAATATTATTCTGACTTATTCACCATCCTGTTCTTGCTGATCCTTCTTAGCCTTTGTTTCCTCTTTCCCATCAATCTATCTATCTGTCTATATACATTATCTGTCTATCTATACCTATCTTTCTACCTATATATCTCTCTACCTATCTCTATCTATCTATCTATCTATCTATCTATCTATCTATCTATCTATCTATCTATCTATATCTATCAAAGGTACTTTCTTCTAAAAAAAAAAATGCTGCTGACAACCTTTTAACGTTTATTTCATTGTTAAGGGGCTAGGACTGTTTTATGCATTTCTCTCCATTCCATCATTCTCCGCCCTCCCCTCCTTTTGTCGGTATATAGGTTGTCGCTCTCATTGCTCATAATATTATCTCCCCTTTTCTCTTTCTCTTCTGCCAAAAGTACGTCTCTTTTATTTTCTTATTAAAGCTGTAATATTCGCGAGGGTTTAATTTGTACAAATTTCGCGAATCACTGATGGCCCACGAATTCACCAACGTGCGAAAATATCTCCTCCAGATCACGATCCACAGGCTTTCGATAGCCTCGATGTCAAATCGCAAAAACAACACCTCGCGAAAATGTCTGTGCCCTCATTCGCGAAAATATCTGTAAGCGAAAATAACATTTTTTACAGCACTGATTTTACTCTCCTCTCTCCCTCTCTCTTTCTTTCCTTCTCACTACTGTATCCCCGTGTACGTTACTACTAGTAACTGCATGGCATGATAGCCCTTCATAACCGGAACAATTGTAAATTTGTGGCATGCGTTGTCAGGAACTCATCCACCTGTTGTCAGGGGCTATTCAATTTCCTCGATTTTCCGGTCCCTGTCACACACGTCTGTGCAATGGTAGAATCGTTCGGTCTAGGCTGCTCCCCCCCCCCATTTTGTGTTTTTCTTTGATTTAGATTTTAAGGGCACCATACATTAAAGACACCATAGATTCATCCTGATCCACATAGAACACCTGGGGTAGACAGCTTGTGGTATTATTATATATGATATGTCATAGCTGTCATATTGTTATTGTTACGCAAAGTTCATCACCCACCACAAACACCATCATCACCATCACGGCTACACTCATAATTCACGTGAGCGAAGTCTTTTTTTTTTTTTTTTTTTACATAATTCTCTTTTCTTCTTCTTCTTTCTCTAATTCTGGATAATTTTCTCATTTTATATGTTTGCTTACAAGGTGAATGTACATTGTATTTTTTTTTTTTGGGGGGGGGGGGATTGGAAGATGGAAGAAGCAATCGGCCCATGTTTTATATGGCACTTTCTAAAGGCACTCATGATTATTGTTGTTGTTGCTGTTGATGTTTTATTTCGGTATCAAAAATACATAATATACAAAAAAAAAAGATACACGCAGAACGAGTGCCCATTCAATACAATGCAACACCTCTTCTTTGGTACTGAGTCCTACATTTACCATATGCAAAGTAATACACTGTGTATACAAACATTAAAAAAAAAAGTTCAGTGAAAGCATATACAGATACAGTAGAAAAAGTCTGCATAAAGTCAAGAAAAGACAAGACAAGAAAGGGAAGGAAACAATGCAAATAAGATATGAGGAAAAACTTAAATTACATGCACACTATTCTGTTATACAAGAAGTAAGTAGGGTATGCTGTTTTAAATCATTAAAGGACAAGTTCACCTTCATTAACATAAGGATTGAGAGAATGTAGCAATATTAGTAGAACACATCATTGAAAGTTTGAGGAAAATCGGACAATCCGTTCAAAAGTTATGAATTTTTGAAGTTTTTGTGCAGTCACCGCTGGATGAGAAGACTACTGCAGTGTATGATGTCACATGCGTACAACAATATAAGGAAAATATAAAGAGAATTTCACAAAAGATCATCTTTTGAAAAAAGTACACATTCCCTTGACTCGTTACTGACATAAATGTTATGGGTAATATTATTCTCATCGCCTTTAGAAAGAGGCAAGTCAAGTGCTCTTTTTTATGCGAAAAATGTGAAAATATGTTGAATTTTCTTTACATTTTCTTTATACTGTTGTACTCATATGACATCACGAGCCTTAGTAGTCTCTTCATCCAGCGGTTCCAACACAAAAGTTTTAAAGATTCATAACTTTTGCATCGACTGTCCAATTTTCCTCAAACGTTCACTGATGTGTTCTACTAATATTGCTACATTCTCTCAATCCTTATGTTAATGAAGGTGAACTTGTCCTTTAAGAGAAAACTATACATGCACCAATAGAAAGGTTTATATAGGGGTCACTGGGGTATAGTGGATAAGACTCTTGACTTTAATACAAACCGAGGTCCCGAGTTCCAGTCCTGCCAAGTGCTTACGTCCTTTGACGAAATGTTTTTAGACTGGTTTGAAAAGGGTCCCTGGAATTGCTGGGGTATAATACCACTGGAAAGACCCACTGGAAGAGCATTGCTATTGGTAAATAAGACGATATTACTATGTTAATGCCGAGATTTATTTATTCAGTTAGTCATATACTTACATGTCACATTACTTTTTGTCGATCTGTTGGTGTGCCCTTCTGTTCACCCTTCCATACGACATTACACTTATTGTCTGATAATCATTTTGTTTTTCTTTTTATCTATGGATGTGAAAGTTAACACAAAATAAAGATAGTTTCCATGACCGATGGCTAAAGTATCAATTTCAATATTGTCAGTACGTTGATTTGCTTCATGGCATTTCGTTTTCCTGCATATAATCTTCAATGTTACTTTGCAATAATTTTGTATTATTTCGATATGAAAATAAATGAAATGAAAATAAATGAAATGAAATTTAAGTTGAAAATATAATAGTTAGCGGTTTACTAAGTAGTATAATAAAAGCCAGAAGTACATGTTCTGATTGTAAGTCTTGTCCTCGGAGGTGTGGTTATTGCTTCGATTTTACATTTTATCTTAGTAATGCATGTCATAAGGGGGAGGGGTCGATATAACGGTCAAACCTGCCTTAGCGGCCACCTGCCTATAACGTCCACTTTTTCCGTCTCTCTTGGGTGGTCGCTATAGAAGGGTTTGACTGTATATGATTCTATTTTTGAAGAGCTTGCTTCCAAAAGGCAGCAAATCCATTGAAAAATGATGGCTTTAGAAGCAAGTGTGTGCGTTTGTGTTCGTGCTCGTTTTATGTTCTGCTTCCCAAAGAATATGTATAATTGTCTCGTTGCATTATTACTATACTCACGAGGGGACTGCATTCTACAAGCTTGGCTTTTTAGCAGTCCCCTCCATTTCCGACCTTTTCTTTGTTATGATTCAGTCATATTTTGTCCATGTATCTCTTTAACTAAAGTGTGTTTATTGTTTCATGTAAACAAATGAAGTGTATTCAAATTTCATTTTGATATGCACAAATTACATTGTACTTAATGTGTTTACATGCAATTGTCATATTATATGCTTTGGCCGGAAATGAAATAAAATGAAATGAATGAATGAATGAATATGTATTCATACATTCCTCAAAGTTTACAGCGAAGCAAAATTTCTGCCTCAGGGAAACATGAACTATATCTGCACTTGCATTAGGTCTCAGATTAAAAGCGTGGGTATGTTGCGGCTAATTTCGTTGAGATAAACGAACAGTTCCGTTGGCCTGGTCATTGTCAGGGATACCGTTTGCTGCAATTTGATAATCGCATTACAGGTTAAAACAGTCTTGATAGGCTTCATGCAAGATCCGCAGCTGAGGCAGGGAACTCAACCTGACCTCAATATGCCTACGAACTTTTTGGCACCTCAGGAGCTATCAAACCACCCGCACGCAGTTTCCAGGTTACGGGATTTGAGGGATCATCGGCGAGCGCTTATTGTCGAAGGTCAAACACTTATTTAGCAAAGGTCAAGGATCTGTAAAGAACTTATACCACATTGCGGATTTGTTCTTGACTCACTTTTACATGGCTCTTGGTATTTTGGTCAATTTATAATCTGAATACTGTCATTTGTTGTTTAGAAACACGACATTTTAACAGGCGGTCTACCTTGGAGATGTCACAAAATCGTCTTACTGTCTATAGTTGGGTCGCATGTGTTGCATGCGCATGACGTCATGCAGGGAATTTGTAAGATGACTTTTCCTCCGTCTCCAGTTGGTCTTTCTTCTTCTTCTTCTTCTTCTTCTTCTTCTTCTTTTTGTTTGGGGGTATATCAAAGTTTTTAGTAAATTAAAGACACTAGAAATCAGCAACAACAAAGTGACACACAAACACGAAAATGCAATATTCAAAACAGCATGTGGTCGTTGAGTATATTGGGCTATACTACCAGTAACTTATCTGAATTTGTTATAAATCCTCCGATGAAATGAATGGCAATCACTCAGATAATCAGTAATTCTCTTCGCCCTATTAACTGTGGCAAAACAAATAAACAACTGCACAGATTCGTTAAAATTAGTACATACTCTCACCCTCACAACACACACAGACACAACAATAATAGCAAATAATTATTCTGGGGCAGGCAGAATGCGAATGGTTAAACGAGATGGACAAGTTGACAGACGGCTGGAAAAAAAAAAGGAAATCATCGCAGTATTTTCGATTAAAAGTTGACCATACGTTGACCGAAGGGTAATAACTATTCATGTATTATGAGGAATGCGCGATTACTATACTATACAATTTTATTATCATAATCTTATCTATTGTGAAAACCTAAAAAAAAAAAAAATCATTTCCCGCACAATCCCCCAATTTTGTCATCGACCACGTGTTTCCTACTTGGGACATTTTGAGAGGGTCTGCTCTCTGAAATCTTAGTAGCATCTCATATTTTGAGTAGAGCATGTTGTATATATTGCGTGGTTATTGACTGCATAACATTGTATTTTGCCCGTCGAAGGAATATGATCATTATTCTTTTTGATCCAAACCTCAGCCGTTTATGATTTGAATGCCAGCTACAGTATAAGTAGTACCGACTGTTTTGTCAAGAGACCATCGCCGAGCCTTGTCAATGCCAAATAACAGATGTGAATTTACAGATGAACACGAACGAATAGTAATCGTGACAAATGGCATAGGAAAGAAATCAAATAAGTGCCAGCAAGTTATTATATGTAGGCTCACTCAGACAAACTGCACTGCGTGCAGAAAATTTGCAGACTTATGGTTAAAATGGGCCATTTCAGTTGTTTTAATTTGTCGTGCCTTTGTCGTGCATGTATTATTGAATACAAGGTCACGTTGAAGACAATGGCATGGATGACATGAGCCGTTATGGTATCTTCAAAACGTCAATGGCTTAAACGCCATGATAAATACCAATGAAGTTTCATTGCTTATGTTGATCGTCTGTCGTAATTTCCATCATAGATTATTAAAAAAAATATTCACAGCTGTCATTAAGCTTCAACTTTTATATATTTCGAGTGGTTTATTATGCTCATCCGGACAGAGATCAAGTTCACCAGGTAGACATCTACATTAACAGGTAATTTCTCTTCCTTGTTTATCGCAGTGGTGTTTTTTTTTTTTTTCCTTATATCCTAGTGATTGGTAAATGGATGGTAGGAAACGGGGAGAGACAAAAGGAGGTTGCGTCCTATGGTTACTACAGACACATATAGAACGGCCACCCGTCTGCTCAAACCTATCAGAGGTCCCCTCCCGACGCGCCCATAAACTGTCAGACCAAGTCTCGCCAATCTCGTCATCCCAAAAAGCCAACTTCTGGCAGTTTGGTCCTCTGAGATGGCACCGCACACGATAGAACAAAGCTATGTGATTATGTGATATAGACAAAACTGGTTCCATGACATTTGTTCCTGCGACAATTGCCCCTATGAAAAAATCTGCACGCTAAGCCAAACATGAATTCTACCCACAGACATCAAAGCTAACCTAATAATCCTAATTCTCACTTCAAACTAAACCTAAAACCCTATCACAACCTTAACCCTATAGGTAACCCTATATAAGTCCTTGGAGAAAGTAAGACCGGTGAATTGTCGCAGGAGCAAATGTGTCTCTAACAAAAGTACACAATCTCTTATTATTGTATAATACTGAGGAATCTTAAAATATAACAAAGGAAACACCATGGAATGGAAATAAAGATAATAATATATACTTTACATTATGTGACGTGAACATGGGAGTGTCTATTCATATAAATATGATATATAAATTGGAGAGAGGAGGGGATGGTGAAATTAAAAAAGAAAAGAGTCGCAGACACGTACTAGCAATAAGCGGAAATGGTGCAATGATGAATGAAGTAGACTATAATCAATGATGATGAACGAGAGTATATGAAACACGGCACAACAAAAGTGTAACTATACAACATGCAAACAAATATCATTAGAAGAAAATCTGAAGCATAAAGTAGCATGGACTTTCATGGGGGGGGGGGTGGGGGTGGGATTGAAAGAGGAATTACAAAAAGCTTGGGATTAACTAGAAATGGTACAGTAATAGATGAAAATAATTTAAAACTGAGATGCAAAAGATGAAAACACATAAGCGCAGCAGCTACATACAGAAAAAAAGGTCATAAGACGAATATCCAGACCACAATATCGCAAGACAAAATGAGAGAGAGAGAGAAAAAAAAAATAAACAGAAAGAGAAAAGAAGAGATTGGGGGGGGGGGGGTAGCCCCAGAAATAACTCCCGGAAAGGGTAGGAGGGGCCCTACGCTTGCTCCTAAATCAAGACCTCCTTCCGAACGAGGCTCATAAAACCTGTGACAAGAGATAGACAGCTCTGAGACCTAAGAGCAACAGGGTGAGTGTGTTCGATGATGTAGGCCTAAACATCATGAGAGAAATGGGGGTTGTCAGACGCACAAATTCGGCTCGTCCCATCCAATTGATTCCTCAACAAAATCAAAATTAAGACGACACTTTTGTTTTTTCAAACAATAACAATGAATAATCTCTTACCCTATTGTCTTGCGAAAATGATTAAAGCAGCATTTGATTTCCATCGCATCTTTTAAATCGGTGGCTATAATTATTTTGTAGCTTCACATCATCAGAGTCAGTATTTGAAAAACAAAACAAAAACCTAGAAACGTAGTATTTTACGCAGATGAAGTTTGTGCAGTTTATAATTTGTACGCAATTACGTCAAAGTATAGTACAAAACGTTTAGAGTCATAGTTGGAGCTGAAAACGACACACCGTGCATCGTTGAATGAATAATAAAAAAAAGAAAACAAAACTACGGGACCTTTCCTGGCGGAATTATCATCTCTTTTGTGTTCTGCCAGATGTAGGCCTACAATACTTCTCCCTCTTTGGAAGAAATGCAAAATTTCGTTTCGTGTCTACTCCCAGACGTTGCACATAATATGCACAAAGTCATCAACACATCGTATTATGTCTCTCCCTCCCCCCCCCCCCCCCCGGGAGGGGGTTCAGGGGGTTCCGTGGATCCCACCCCCCCCCCCCCGTGTGCCAGCAGCCAAAAAAAGGGAAATATAAAGAAAAAAAATGAGTCGCGGAAACCCCCTTCCCCCCCCCCCCCCGTGTGGCACCAGAAAATTGCGCTTAGGCGTTTTTTGTTTTAGTCTTGTTTTGCTTTGCTTTTTTTTTTGCTTGTCAGCCGATGAAATACCCCTCCCTTTTTTTTTTTTTTTTTGCTTCTCAGCTGATTAAACCTGGAAGTGGTCCACTTTTTCTAATTCTGAACCCTCCCATAAAAATCCTAGTTACGGGTCTGCCCCCTCATAACCAATAAGTAGAAGTGCTATCGATATCATAACTATTACATAGAATATGTTACCAGTGGTAATGGAAGAGCAGTTATTGTGCGCAGATCCCCCAGAGAGCTGAGAAGTTCACCTCATAAATGCAATCTTTTCTCTGGCCATCCGACAAGCCTACAGAATCTTTTACCATAGCCGAACTATCATCGACACTTTCAACGAAACCATCGTTACTCGCGCATCCTTGTGATTGTTTGAAAACATCTTTTTTTTTTTTATTTCCGATATGAGACTACGTTGTCATTAGAACAAGCAGAACTGAAACAGTATGAACTTTTGAACTTTTGTAGGCCCTCAAGATATATATGTAATATATATATATATATATATATATATATATATATATATATATATATATATATATATATAATTTTATTTCATCTTTGTGTGATTCAGACAATAAGATTAAAGTGTTTCAATTTTTATGCCGGTTATAGTGACCAAAAGTAAATGCTGTGATGTATTCACTAATGATTGCTATCAATCTTGATGTCAATACAGGCTGTATTCAATTTCACAGATGTATTCGAATCATTTTATTTTGGCTTTCCTCGCCATTTTGTAATCACTGATTACGACCATTGTCACAGACGTCGATGTCTTAGTCGCTGTCCTATTTCCGCTCCGAGTCGTTGTGATCTTGAACGTCTTCTTTTTCTGGGAGATAAAGATTCTTGCAAACTTCGTTTTCCTTGTCGCTGTGTTAAATCTGTTAGTTTGTTTGTTTGCTTGTTTGTTTAAGCGTCCTCCCATGCACATCCCCCTGTATATGGCTTTTAAAAATATATATGTACTTGTTTCAACTTTGTTTCACATGTGATCATCACACCAATAGATCAGTATGACAGACGTATCTCTCTCTTAATAAAGTTGCATATTTCAAACGTTCGGTTATACATGTAAGCCCAATTCACAACATCAATTACATATAACGGGCAGGTACCACATGCAGTTGTCACTATCTGTGAATGAATTCACACCCCAGTAGTTCAATAAGTCGGAGGAGGAACGTCAGGTGGAGAACACCGAAGCATTCTGTATGTTATGCAAAGAAACAGCAATGTCGGAAACAGCAATGTTAAGAACATCAGCAGCAATAATTATGCAGACGATGCCAAATACGTCCGCCGTCAGGAGGCGCGCCATTTCCCCCGCAAAACACCTTTTGTTGCGGTGATGTTATAACCACAGCAGAAAATAGAACCGGAACAGTTGCAACAACTTCAACCCTCACAACGATACCTCGACTAATCCCTAACTTCTCTTTTGAAGCGAATAGCCTTTTGTTTCTCCATGGCTTTCTGGCACAATTCAAACAGCCATTCAACCTATCCAGCATGCCGTGTTCACCGTCCTGATTGCCACCAGCCAACTCTGTTCTTGCGGCCGAGTGAGTCACTCGGCCTCACCGAGTAGCAGCGGCAGGCTCGGCCTGGGACCCGCGCTCAATTTGGATCCAGCGCCTGGCATATGCCGCGATGATTTCTGACAAGCTGGAGTGAATCATAACGTGTGATGCGTCGGAAAGACATCAGAAAATGCTCATCTCTCTCTCTCTCTTGCTTGCCCTTGTCATTCTTCTTCGTTTTGACACTGATAAAGCAAGAAAGGACACGAGAACGTTATAAAAGATTCGCGGGAAATTGAAGAGGGTGGGATGAGGAGGGGAAATTCAGCTTTCGTGATAACGATCGTATTGTTCAGGTGCAATCTGACAGAAAAATTGATGCATCGTTATTAGTAAAATGTTACGCCTGAGAGTGACATTTTAAAGTCCCTATACCAGTATTTGCCGTCGAGGTCTTCAGAGGGAAGTCGTTTATAGAACACATCTCAATTCGAACAAAATCTCAAATATTCTCCTAACGCAACAAGCTCAACATATCAGACGAAAATTCCAGTAAAAATAAGAATGAAGTCTTAAACAAGCTTATCATTGGTGGATTTTGAACTGAATTTCTTTGAGTGTCTTCCTGTTACGGAAACTACTAAAGGGCCTGCGCTTTCGACCCTGGCAGAATCTTCGTCAGAGACAAAATGACAAACATAATAGGGCTACCAGGCACAAAATAAGTGTTTGCTTAGGAATATGTAACATGGACTACATAGACAATACAACATGTACAGAAAATATAAACGTCTACCTTATTGCATACCAGGAGTATGGCCCCAAATTACCTGTTTTGCCATTATAAAGTCAGTTTGTCTGATATTCGTGTCTTTATCCTGTCTGAAGTAAACGCCACAATCTTCGTTTATTATGTTTTCCCGATTCCTACGAAAGAAGACCAAACGGATATAGAATATTATTAACGTTTGTTTATCGAAAATACTTAATGCTATCATTACAAACTGCATCTTACAACCCCTACTGTACTGTTGGTAAAGAGTGAAAAAAGACCGCCAATAGATAAGGAGTTCGATTTTATTGTTAATTTAGAATTTGGTAGTACATCAAACTGAGTATGGTATACAACCTCATAGCTAGCTCTCTGCTAAAATGACACTGATGACTCATCGCAAGCTGAGCTGGCCTGCCGCCACTTTGTGAAAAAGCTGCGGAACTGTAGTTGGAATGGCGTGATGGGTAAGACACATACACAGTTTCCTAAAAAACTTGTGAAAAAAAAAATAATACCAGAGGGTCCTGCCGTTATTATCACCCTAGCGTTGCCAGGTATCCATTTATACACCTGGGTCGACAGGGACGTGGTGCGTACAAACTTCTCGTCTAAGGACGTAAGCACTGGGTAACCGAATCGAACTCGGGTCCTCCGATTAGGAGTCGGGAGACTTATCCACTATGCCACAGCGCCCCCACGGATCAAACTGAAACTGAAATGGTATGGTTGTTTAGAGCACTTAGGTGAGAATGATAAGATGGGAACCAACCTTTTCGGAAAAAGGACAGGAAAGAGAGGACATCCGAGGAAGACTTGGGTTCCAATGTTGGAAGACGGAAGAAGGAAAATAGAAGATGGAAAAGAGGTGGATGTACTCTTGGGCTTTGATATTATTGTTGTCGCAATGTGATGACAGAATGTCTCTGTTTTTTTTTCTTTTCTTTTGTTTTCGATAATAAGCCAGTTCGGGGTTAGCTCATGGGTACATCGGTACAAATGACCTTTCTTCTTTCTCTGTTGATTAGGCACTCCACGAGTTTTCAAGCGAGAGAAGATATTTCAGCTTACCCAACGTAACAATTTATGGAATTCATTAGTCATGTTCAAACAAAGAATGAACATGCGTAGACCAGGTGACCAGAATGATCCATCAATTAGCACTTTGGAAAGCATCCATTTCATTATTTCGCATTGAATGTATTAACAATCTTTTTCTATTGATATTGTCAAATACCGCTTTTGCTGTCAGGTGTATGTGCTGGCAAGCACCACTCATAATGACCACTTGAATAATCATTACATTACAGATGCTTATCTCAGTGAATAAAAAAAACCAACATGCCCTGCTGACCTTTTTCTGCTCATGCTTAAGGTGGAACCCCGAACTGGCTTATTGATGTGTTCTCTTATTCTTTTCTTTAATATGTACACGTATATCTCAGTTATGTTCGGATGTACACACTGTATGTTCTATTGTCTTGAAAAAAAAAGAAGAAGAAATGACTGTATTTCATTGTAATATAATCATTATATTCAATGCAGAAAATTCCTAATAAATTCATATGAATTGAATTGAATGGAATTATGGAAAAAGAGCAAGATGGAGTGTGGTGCCGAGAGGATTTGATATCCATGGATGGATGATGAAGATGATATTTCCAGGGTATCAACGATATTCTCCCATTCACTCAGGGTATCATCTTTGCATCATCCGCCATCAACTGTTCACCCCTGAAGGGCCTTTACAATCATTGTCAAGCACCCATTTTGGTCAAGAGGGACAATTTTTATACCTTGTCCGAGTATATGCACGCATCGGGCGGGTTGTCAGGATTCGAATCCGTGGTCCCCTTCGTACGAGTCACGGGCGTTAACCACAGTACCACATCGCTCCCGCCTGACGACGGAGATGATGGACGACGTATAGTGTTCCTGCCACAGGATAGCCATAACATTCAGGAGTCAACTTTGCCGACTGATCTAGGTCGATGTGAGATTCAAACACAGGTGTTTCATAGGGATCGTAACTCCCTCTGCCGCCAAACTCTCAACTTCTGTCACTGAGAGAGACAGCAACAACAACATTTCTCGGCCCTTTTCCTGGCACGGTGAGGATGCGAGTGGGTAGCGGAGCCTGCCCATGGGTCTGTTTGCAAGGTTTTTGGGGTGAAACCTGAGAATCCACCCAACGTTTACCGTATGCCAACCCAATTTAGGGAATATCGCATTTCAAGTACATCCCCTCGTTCTGTCCTCCCTCTTTCTCCTCAAGCCATACGCATTTCCGACTCCCATCACTCCATAGTTTACCCTTAAGTGAGGGTAAAAGATTTTGATTACCAGTTCAAAACTCTCTTCTTCTTTTTTTTTTTCGAGACCTTTGATTTTACGGAGAGATAGTTTTGCGCGACATTCCAGCGCCTAACGAGGAAGAGATGTTTGCTAACATGTGAGCAAGACGAAAGTCTTTTGTACATAATGATATCAATGATTCTAATCGTCAGGAAGAATAAGGGTCATCGAAAGATCATTGTCAAGAGACGAGGAAATAAGAGGCAGGCAAAATTGTGACATCGGGAGATCGAGTTACACCGTAACGAGAACCAGTGTAATTGGGATCGAACGGTACCAGCACGCAATGTCACGATACGCACGGACGCGCAACCAAACCTGAGAGTAAAATGACATGCAAAATTCGACAGCCTTCTGTCTCTTCCATGTTGACATCACTGCAAATGTACCATGTGAATTTATACCATTTGCGTCCAATTTGGCATCCGAGCAATTCCTTTGAGCTAGGCTTGTGATTGGCTGTCAGTGAAAAGAACATTGTCGAATCATGTACGCACATCCTTTTATTGAAATGGTAAAATACCGTAGTATTCCCAGTACGCCTATGTTGATCACTGTTCTCTCAGAGAAGTCAATGTACCATTTTCCTAGTCATCAATGCTCTCGTGCAGGGTTTATGGTTCTTTCCCGTTTGAATCACATGTATCTGTGATATTTACCTTATTCATTGTGAAGATAAACGTATTTGCAGTGTTTCCTATGCCATTTTGTGTGCGTATATTTAGCCATTGGCAATGAAAGTGTAAATAAACAGCAATGACGAAAGCCAAGTATGACTGTGATATAGAAAATAAGGTTCTGGACTAAACGTTATCCAGGGAGGTGGTTATCAACATTTTCCTGCGTTATCCCTGGAGCTCGTGTGTTCATCCATAGACATGCCGCTTTACACGTAACAATGGGTACCTGACTCTACTGGGGCAATGTTACAATGGAGAACATTTTGACAGTAAAGAAGCTCTCCTCGGTAAATGAAACGAAATCATATGATCACGTGACGGGATGTGGAACTTGAGTCATCCAATGGCGCTCAAGAACGCGATGTCAGTGTGGGCTTCGAACCGGAAGTAATCGTTGTCTGCGACGAAGAATCCCGTCTCGCAATCTCCACATGTCAACAGAGATTTAAGATGCTCTCGTGCAGGTACTACGTCTGGGACTTTCAACTGCCCCTCAGAGCATCTGGAATCCTCCTGGTTCAAGATGAGTTCATGCAGTTCCAAACCATCTCTGATAGACCCTGTAACCAACTATACGTGTTCTCCTTTCTCAGAGATTTCTCCCATTTCTACGTAGCGCCGCTCACGGAGAGGGCGGGCGAGATATTTAAGTGTCCTAGGGTCTCATAAGATGTCCACTTTCTACATGCGAGCTCTCAAAGGAAAAGCATTTTCATCCCTCATTCAACTCATTGCTGGGTCATTGAGTCAGTACCTCGTCCTAGGACATATTTTATGGGCTATGTCGCAAATTGAGGGCGCCACATATACACACACATGATTGTTCTCTCTCTCCCTCTCTTTCGCCAGAACTGCAGTACCAAGGTTCTGCGAGGATGCAAACAAACAAACTTTGAAAATATTGATCGTAACACAATATGAGGAAGAAAGACCATCACTGACGATTTCGAATGGCAGCCGTTGGACCATGGAGGTAGAAACTACCCTCCATGGTTGGACAAAGCGACATAGAACTTGTACATTTTGTACAAGTGGACAAAAAAAGAGAGAAATAAACTGAAATTAAAACTGAAACTGAAACATAACTACGGATGCGTGGTAATATGAAGATGCGAAGGGAAAGTAATTTCCTGTGATGGGTGTTGCAGAGGATAGAAATGACAAGGAGCTGATGTAAAGAGGGAGAGACAGAAAAAGAGAAGACAGGGAAAGGGTGAGAGAGGGAGGGAGAGAGAGAGAGAAAGAGGGAGACGCCACTCAAGAATGAGATGGGGTAAAGGTTTGGAGCATGAAGCTCCATCATGGTTTGGACGTAACCCAAGACAGGAAGACATAGTGGGCGTGACAATAGGATGCTCTCCCGCCCATCCCATACAAGCAAGCTGAGGGCATGGAGCTACAACAGCTCCTGCTGAGGGTTATAGGGAAGATAACGATGTAACGACGGCGATTTCTTCTCTACTTCTTTCGTATTTGCAATTTTGTGAAAAAAAAAAAACCCAAAGGTCACCTAATATGAAACTGTGTAATGGAGGAGAAGTCCTTGGAAATCGTGGCAGAGATAGTAAAAGTGACGTTGGACCTATAACAGGGTCCTGTTGCATGAAAGTTGAGATCAAACATAGATATGAATCTGAAAATCAAAGCTAAGTCAGGTATCAGCCAATCAGAATTGAGTATTCAGAGACTGATGTGTGATTTTTTTTTTGACTTGATCTCAACTTTTATGCAACATGGCCCAGATCTACATGATACGTTTAACCTCTGTTTAACCCTTAACCAACCAAATATGAACGCACACACACGGGAAAGCCAGGTGATGATAAAATGCGGAAGCTTGGGGTCAAATTCGCCCACTTTCCGACTCTGGCAGACGTGTTGACCGTGTTACTTTGACGCCCGATATAATAATTTTATACTTTTCACGTTGAGTGTGTACTCCACATGGAAAAAACCCGCGCAGTGATCGAACATAAGACCACGTGCAGAATAAAACGACGTTACATGCACCAATGCGGATGACTGTAATACGAAGACAGGTACTAGCAATTACGACCGTCCCGCAGGAGCAGTTTGCGGGCGAGCTTCATAATGGGAGATCAATTGCGTGTATATCGAAACAGCGTGGATTACTGCAAGACATCTTAAAAGCCCCTTGTGTGTCCTGCTAATGATACGAACCCTTGTCTGTGCAACCTCCTTCTCTCCATGTTACCCGTTGTATTTTACTGTGCCCTGGAGATAGTTCGGATAATCACAACCGCATACGTCAAGGGTCGGGCGTGAGATTAACTCTGACAAATCCCCTACCGGCGTTCGCTCCCCGATTTGTGAGGGGGTGCAGATGGGACGCGGTGTCGTGAGGGAGGGGGGTCAGGAAATCGTTCCAGGAGCGAGGAAGGACTGGGTGTCAGAAACGGTTACTTCAGACTGGCGTCTTGAGCAGAGGTCTTTGACGCTGTGCGTCGTTGAAGTTGTTGCTGATGTTGTGTGTCGTTCTTCTTCTCGTTTTGCGACTGATACGTGTTCAATTTGTTATGATTTTAATGAACGTTGAGTTGTATGGGCTTTTGTTGTTGTTGTTGTTGTTGTTATTTTTTTACATTATAGAATAACTTAACAGAGTTTCCCTTGGAGACCGTTAAGGTTCATCAACAGTTTATTGCTTTCATCTTTTCTCGCTATTATATCTTTCTTTGTGATGGCGAGGAATGACTTATGGGTACCCAAAACCAGCTTTACAAATCATCTTCACAAGTGCCTGTGCAGAAGCTGAAATTGATGAAAACTGTATCTATTAGCATACATAACATATAATTACATGGACACGTATAAACCGCGGCCATTTTCCCCTTTTTGTTATCTAGATTCACCCGACTTTATGAAGGAAAGGACCCCTTTGTTAAGGAAAGGTCAAACCTTCAACAACAATTTTTATGACGGTGAAACCAGACAGATTATTAACAATGAATACCAGGAAGGTGCTCCACTCTCCCTGATGGATACAGAGGTACAACCTATAACGAACAGATCAGATTTAATCAGTGTAAGACAGCCCTATATGAATGTGAATGTGAACACTTATGGTTTATTGAGAAATATAGTGATATCTCCTGATATTTTGTGGAGTTATTGCAAAACTTTGTATGGTAGGATATGCTGTGATACAACTGAAGTATGCAGTCATATACATCAAATGTGATAACTCGAACATTTTCAAAATCATTGCTCCCAATGGTAAACAACACCTTTAACTACCTTTACACCGTTGATCTTGGCATCAGCGGTCATCACTAACGATCACTAATCCTAAACAGCGCCCTCTAGGATTGCAGGTCCGTGTGTCTTTAACCAGGCAGGTAGACCACTGAGGTCAATGAGGTAGATCTCCCTGCTGACACTGATGAACTGATCAGAGAGCTATCTATCAGATCAGAGAGTCTTGCTGTATTAAAGAGAAAATTAAGGACAGTTTTGGTTGGTTCTTAAATGATATTCGGATTACACAATATATACATCTTTCATTTGGTTTCTAAAACTTCCTTTATGTCAGTCATCTTGCCCATGCCAATGAACAGTGTCTGGCAATAGCTCAGCATCATGTGCTGTGGACCCCTGCTTCCTCTCAATAGTCCTCTTCTCCTCCCCTCCCTCCTTTCCTTCTTTTCCCTCAATCCTTCCTTCTCCTTCTAACCTGTCCCTTCCCTTTGTCTCATTGTTTGTCCTGTCTATGTTTTTGGTTACTGTGAGCGTCTTGTGTGTGTTGCGTGTGTGTGTTTCCGCACCTTTACATTATTCTATTGTAAGTTTGATGTATTGAGTGGCCCACATTCATACAAGCTTGTCTTTTACGTAGGTCCCTGTTTTCCATTAACGCAATTATTTTGAACAATTAGTTTCATAATGTATGCATTTTCTTGTTGTCATACATTGAACGTTTTGTTTTTATTGAATTTGCGCAACAACAAACATGTGTTATTGGAAATAAAATTTCATTTGAATTGAATTGAACTGAATTGAACTGAATTGAAATCTGTTGTGCCAAGAGTGCTTAGATTGTTTCAGTACGTAACTTTGGGTAAGGATTTTTAAAAGTTAAAAAAATGTTTAACAACCGTCATCCTCTTCGTCTCCCTTTGTTCTCTTCTAGTATTTACCCTCCCCCTCATTTTTTTAAAATAAATTTCATCATCGCAGCCACAAAACTATCGCCATCAGATATCTTCCACTTCTTTTTACTTTCTCTTCTATTTATTTCGTCTACTAATTCTTGTATTTCTTCTCTTCTTTCATTGCATGCGTTCTTTTTCCCCTCCTCATTCTCTTTTCTTCTGCTCTTGTAGGCCTATTCTTCCTTCTAGTGAGTAAGGTTTCTCTACTTGCCCATATCATATGGGATTGTTCTTGCTCTTTAACGCCTTCTATACTTCATATTGAAGGCTTTCGAAATAAATTTGTAACTTATCTCTTAGATACGTGAACTGTGTAATCTCTTGAGAATGAAAGCTTGAATATGCTCGGTGTTTGCCCTTTTCATTATGTTGAGTTACCTTGCAGCTTTCTAAAATAACATGAACATATATACTAGGCAATGTCCTGACAGCATGGCCATCACAAGAAGCTCTTGTGTGCGCACTTTGCATGTAACAATTATCATGTTCGTGAGCATCAGCTGTTGACGAGAACGCCGCAAGTTATAAAGAGGCAAGTTCAAGGTTGTCAGTACCGGAAGCGTCTCGTTGCTTGTTGGCTAGTGCGGTCTACATTCTCGTGGTTTGGACCACGCGCAGCGGTGAAGCTTATCCGTGCCATCCCAGTACCGTTCAGGTAAAGAATAATGGTAATGATAATGATAATAAGATTAACAATCATAGTGTGACGTGTGATGCCTAAACGTGTAACTAATATAAGAGTGCAGGTTCAAATCCCAGCGATCTTCATATTGCTTTAATATAGATCCTTGCTGCCACTCGTTCTATGCATAAGTGAAAGTGGAAGTTTAGACACGTTTACCACGTAACTGTGCGAGAATGAGATAGTAATACAATTACTAACTTTAAAAACAAACAAGAGGACGTGTGAATATCTATTCGCTATAAAACCAGGTTGTTTTAGAAGGTCTTATGCGAAAAAAAAAATCAAGCTAAAAGCTTGATGCGATGCGGCAATAGATGGATGACACGGTTATGATTATTGATGTTTTTGTCATGATAAGTTGCGAGTCAAAATGGTATATACAGACACCCACGGATACATCTATTGGACATTAGAATTGACTCCCACGCAGAGGGCAGTATATGCTTAACTCTTCGCGACCATGTTTGGTCTCTTTTTCTTTTTCTTTTTTTTTTTAATAGTCTCTTTAAAACACAGAGAAGATTACACATTCGTCACAATCATGTTTGGTCTCTCTTTTTTTTTAAGAGTCTCTTTAAACCACAGAGTACACATTCGTCACTATCATTGATACTGATTATTTTCTGTCTGTTGTCACTGTCATCGTCTATGTTTTCGTCATTACCACTAAAAATTTGGTAAGTCAATGTGAGGAAATTGAATAAAAACGAGCAAGTTTACAACAAACGAACATGTCTAGCAGCATAACGTGCGGTAAAGATTGTATTTGTTCCAGTCAGTGGTTGATATGCAGTCTCAGTTCTTATGGTTTCGACATTAAGTACAAATCCCGAAGTGGGTAGAATAATGTTATAATTCAGTCGAAATATGGAGAACTAACATGTTGATTGTCTTGAAACTTTTTACTATTATCAGTGTTTGACTTTTAGTGCTACTGAGCACACTTCGGGATGATGTTGGAATAGTGATTACTCTTCTACGTAACAACACTAGGAATTGTTTTGAAGCTAGAGTCATCATCCGTGATAATTTCAAGTACTTCCCTCGAGCAGGCCGGAGTTCAACGACCTGCCCGGCTGGCTATTCATTGCGTCTGACTCGCTGATAGCAAAAGTAGATGAGTGTTGAGATACTACGTGCGACACACTCTGCCCATCGGCTTATCTCATGCTGTTTACGAACTCAAGAAGGAAGCACAAAGGACAAGAGAACTTCGGACAAAATGTCACATTTTCGTTATCTGATCGAGAATGTCATGCATGGACTTTGTCTCTGGCTCAAAAACTGTTTAGCAAACCCTCTGAAGGACCCGCCGGAAAGACATCTCGGAGCAGAAAATAATTTTCCGACCAAGAAAAGCTAATAGCGACCACCTTCGAGCTGTCTGGGATGAGACCGTCTGCGGGAACTATTCTATCCCTTTTCTTTTTGGCGGGAAACTGGTATGAATTAGGGCTTGGTGAAGATAGCGAAACATCAGAAACCATTTCCGAGGGCTTAGTGAAACTAACGCGTATCCTTCTTTCCTCCTCGTCAATCACTCATCATAAGGAAAGAAATTTTCCCCGGCTTCTGATGGACAAAAGGGTAGTACTTGATTTGAAAGACCTAAACTCAATCTTCTCTGTAGTAAAATGAAAGAATATAATCAAAGCTGACTCTCTGACTATATCACAACTGACTTCATCCCGGCAAAACACATATCTGCCCCGTCCTCCTCACCATGAGCGAATAATCTATTCTTGGGTGAACTTTTCGCCGAGTGTCGTAAAACTTTGTTTCTACCATATGGATCGCATTGATGTAGTGTGGATGTATTCAGGCGTGAACCGATAAGGGCGATGGATTCACAACAACTGTATTCAGTTTTATGATATGAATCATTTTTATTTTCTACCTTTGAAGCGGTAATCCAGTTTTATTCGAAGGAATCATATTCTACCTCCATTAATTTATATCCTCTTGTGTTGCGCTAGCGATGTGAAGTATAAATCCATTCCATAACAGTACAATAACCGGTACTAAAGAGCGCATGACTGAGGGGTATACGATTGACCCCTCATCAACTCTCGAGTAACATCCACTGGCAAAATCCCTTTATCTCACTTGATATGACGCATGTTATCTCTTGGTTGATTTAGTGTGATTTAGTTGATAGCGATGTTTTTAGTAAGTATTTCTATCTTATATTTTGCTTTATCTTTTTTAGATGTCAGTTTAAAAAGATATTATTTTCGCATCATGTTTTAACATCATTATACTTCTCATAATACATTATTGATCATTGCGTCATTGCGTCATTTTGGTTAAAATACAATAAAACCTGCCCTATAGCGGCCGCCTGTCTAAAGCGGCCACCTGTCTGAAGCAGCTATCTGCCGCATACAGCTATCACTAGAAAAATCCCCCAGAAAAGCCATGTAACAGACACTGTCTATAGCGGCCACCTGTCTATAAGGGCCACTTTCTTGCGTATCCCTTGGGTGGCCGCTATAGACAGGTTTGACTGTATCTCCTCTCGGTTCCCTCTCTGACCCCCCCCCCCTCGAATCTTTTATCATGTTGTCGTTGCATCTATGAGTATTAATTTTCGCAGCCAGTGTGACTATCACGTGCGTCATCTCCTTTGTATGGATAGTGTTGTCATCATCATCATCATCATCATCATCATCATCATCATCATCATCATCATCATCGTTATCATCATCATCATCATTATCGTCATCATCATCATCATCATCGTTATCATTATCATCATCATCATCGTCATCATCATCATCATCATCGTCGTCATCATCATCATCCCCATAATCATCATCCCCACCATCGTCATCATCGTCATCATCAGCATCAACATCATTGTTATCAACATCATCACAATAGTTATCAAAATTGCACCCGTCGTTTCTCTCATCATTAACGCATTGTACGGATCACTTTCTTTTCCTCAGTGTTGTTGATTCAGTGTCATCAATAGCTTTATTGTTAGTTAATCTAATCAAAGTTATTTGCGTGGTTGTCGCCATCACTCTCCCCTTCCTCTCGTGAACGATGTAGGCGCTGATGTCGTCATTCGTGTAACCTTGCGGTCCATCCTCGAGCTCACCTCACCAGTTAGCTTACGGTGACTAGGACACGTGTTCATTGGGACAAACGACAGAGGGAACGGTGAAATTCAACGTCGTTACCTTTCCAATGGAGCAGGGGGGGGGGGAGGGTATATTTCTTTAAATAAATTTTAAGCTCTTGTTTGTTTAGGGCACATTCACTAACCTGAATCGTGTCATAAAGTCATGTGAAGCTAATGTTGCCATATGTTGTCCCCGGGGTGTTGTCGGCTACGGACTACAAGAGGCGTTGTTCGTCAAGCATTGTCACGATTGTGCAGTACAGTCAAATTCACCTCCCTGGTCAAATCTACGTATTACATTGTATTATATACCAAAGGCAAACTATTGTCGGTCCGTAAAACAACTGGGTTATCTGTATGTATTAGTTGATTTTTTTTTTCTTTTCTTGACAAAGTTGCGTTTTCCCCTTTCAAATAGAAATGCCAAAGAGAGTAAAAAAAAAGTTACAGTAATAACACATCGCAAGGGTATATACCTAAGGCACTTTTCAGGACTGCCGCCCCCTAGCGTTTAAGCTCGAAGTCAATACGTTTTGAACAGAATCGCCGCGACGAGGGCGGGGGGGGGGGGGGGGGGATGCAAGTGGATGGAGAACATGTTCTTGCAGGCGTTAAAAGGGTTTAAGCTGATTTGGGCGTATGACTTTCCAAGTTTGTACATCAGCATCTATGTGCAGCACCTTGACAGCCTAATTTTGAAGGAAATAATCTTCTAATTCATGCACTCACAATGGTAACATTCACTGATAGTTATCGTTATGATGTAGCAATTACAATCATTAACATGTTAATCATTTTCATAGTAATGACAAATATCGATATCAGAACAATTACCAGTAGAAACTAATTACAGCTATGTAGATATTATCACTATTACATGATTACAAAGTATTAGTCTGACTATCAGCACACCCTTCCCCATGCATTATCCACAATATTATGCAAAATATTGTGTTTTCGTTCCAGAGGGAAAGACCCTGCACTCATAAATTTTTACCTGTGTCATGTCTGGAGTTTTAGTAGGAGTGGCAAGTGATAACTGCGTAAACGATTGTTTACCTTTTTAAAAACCCTTTTCTGCCTCAACTAGTGACGACGATAGCTGTAGCTGAAAGACTTGTCTTATTCCTGTCTTCGTGGACAGATCCATAAAACCGAAGGAATGAATTATGTTTTCGGGAGAATTCTATGAAAAAGAAGAATGATGATACGGATTATCGTATATGGAGATTGAGACTTGATTGTCTCACAGAAAATATCGATTTTTCATCAGCAGACAGTCGTGTGTAACATAATATATTCAATATGAGGGAAATGAATTGTACGAGAGAGAAAGAAATTGCTCTTTGCATCCAGATGCATAAGAGTTTGATAATTACGTCGATTCTAATTGTTCTCTATAGCGGTATATAGTAATGATAAAAGCACACTTCATTGCACCTAAAAGGCACATAATTCACTACTCTGCACATGTTACTTTTTCTTCTTTCCCCCACTCGCTTCCCTTGTGGACGACACAAAGCTAGCATTAGACAGTTCAATGGCAGATTGCCCTTTTTAGTATATGTATTATTATGTTTCTTATTTTCTATTGAGGCTGCCATCACTATCAAAGCTTTGCTTAAAGGTAGCAGACTCCTGCATTTTTTATTCATCCTCATTATCTGGAAACAAGCTTAGTGTACCGTCGATTCCTTTGATCTCACAGTCGTTATGTCCAAACATTAAAGACTGTCGTGATTATTATACCATGAATGTAGCATCGGTTTTTTTTTTTATTCTGTTGTCAGATACACGTGTTGTCATTTTCATGTATGATTTCCTTGAATAAATGCATAATAAAATCAAACTGAACTGAACTAATTCTTCTCTCCCTCTCTCTCCTCTTTATCCGTCCTTCTTCCTAGGTCTCTGGCTTCTTAAAATAACTGGTCCGGAGTTCTATTCCTGCCCAGCGTGTTCATCATCTTTGGACAAAGTGTTGCGAAGGCGACGTTATGTTCCCAAGATTTCAGGTGTCAAAGTAATATATCTGGCGAATTCCGGGACTAATAATGACTGCAGAACCATTTTGAACTAGAGCTCTGACGAACACTGTAAACAACCCTGGGTAAAGTAAACCATATATGGCATTTTAAATGTAATGCTATCTCAATAACTTCTCCAGGCGACCGAAAGGCAGACATCAGCATTACGATGTTGATAGGAAATTCGAAGAAAACTCTCGATGAGGTAATGAATGAATGGTTATTTATGCTCTGTGCACATTAAATTGTACTCCTGCTTATATGTGTTAACTGCATAACTTACACAGTATTATACTTTCGCTAGTAAAATTAAAGTCAATGAAACCGAATCTTCAAAACGCACAAACCCTAATATTTTGCAGAAAACATGCATACATTCTCTTCCGGTATAGCAACATTTCATCTTTAAACGAAGTTTGTTAGAAATTGACAGACCTTATCTCTAATGAGTGGGATCGTAGAAACAAGATAAAGTGTTTAAGCGGAGATTTATTTTTCCGTTCTGAGCGTGATTGGTGTACAGACAAAATTATTATTTTTTTTTTCCAGCAGAAATAATGAAACAAAGAAAGAGCCACATCAATGTTTCGAGTTTGGCGCCAAACAGACCACTACCTGATTGCCAATCAGCAAATCAGGAATGACGAATAAAACACACAATATACACCCGCCATTAGAATACTAATTTGAAATAATCTGATCAGGATTTGATGACCCATATAGCTGGATTCAGATTTTTTTCAGTCACTCATACCACACATGACACAAGCCAGGTCTCCCATCATCACACAGTAATTTCTACATCACCTCCTCATGACCAAAGCTATCTGTAACTCATTGACGGCCATTGATGTATACAGCGTCATAATTATGCCCTCGTACAGACTGGCGACCCCTTATTGCACGGCACACTTACTAGCCCGATGGTCTGGCGTCTATATTGGAACAAGACATCGCCGTAATGTTTACCCTTACTTCGCGCCAGTCTGCTAATAGGTGTCCGTACCACACATCAGCGTGTAACTGTCACATCGAAACACAAAGCAGGCGGTCATCTTGGGCCTAATTTCTGGTTAAACATGGACAAATGGGTCGCTTGGACCCGCTAATTGTGCCACAATGTTCTGAAAGTCCGGCGGGGACAATGGTAGGGTGTGTTTTTAATTGAGATGGACCAATGCAGAGCAATCTCTTGACCATGTTGACGTACCATCAGACGTCATTCAGTTATCTGCCATACTGTCTGCTTACAGTCCTTTTTTTCTGTAAGTGCATAATCTAGTTTCCCACGCTTTCCAAAGCTATGAAGCTCTGCCTCACATGGAATTTGGAACGATTTCCCTTAAATTATAAACACTATGTACCCAACAGAACAAGCAAGAGAATGAACAAACAACCAATAAGTAAACAAGCGTATATCAAACAGCCACCTTTTCCTAAAAACAAAAGTCCAGCCGCAAAAGATTAACGACGAATATCAATATCAGGTCTTTTATAAATCCAGTCTTGAGAAAGTTAATATAGCATAACCGCATCATTTAATTATTTCCGACAATACAATCGCACGGATGCAGTTCAGCCAGTATGGAGACAAAAAGTATGATGGCAATGTTGTAGACTTATGAAGCGAGAAACTACCTTCACTACTATAAACTAGTACTTCCATAAGCGGGATTTCCGGACAGCGCCACCTGTGGTTAAAACACTCTACTTGCTCTCGACTTTTTTTGGTTGAACTTGTGTCTATTACAACAACAACAACAACAACAACAACAACAACAACAACAACAACAACAACAACAACAACAACAACAACAATCGCAACAACAACGGCAAAGACTGGACACAAATACCAGGGAGCCCACCTCCCTGCAAATACCAAACAGATTTAGAAATCACAAGTGTCACTTTCCAGAAATACGTTACGAAGTCTGTTCTGAGAACCTCAAGGGAATAAGATATGTTTGTCAATCGGCGAAGATGCCTAAATTTAAACTTAAATTCAAAACTGCGGATTAACATACGACTGTAATGTAAGCATTTCCACAATTTGTTATTAATGACTCATTCACTGAAAAAGAACACGACACAAAATTGCATTTATGCATACGTACCACAAATATCAGGTAAGCTCAGAGGGAAAGGGTTACGGGAGAAATATCACATACATGCCTATATAGTTCATTAGAATTACTGCACTGTAGATTTTAAAACATCCACTGAAATCCAACACTACCAGATATTTACCGTAAAAATCAATGCCTTATCAACAAGATGACGTAACATAATACTTAATTCAATTCAATTCAATTCAATTCAATTCAATTCAATTCAGTTCACTTCAATTCAATTCAATTCAATTCAATTCAATTCAATTCAATTCAATTCAATTCAATTCAATTTAATTCAATTCAATTCAATTCAATTCATTTCAATGCAATTCAATTCAATTTCAATCTAATTTCATTTTTCCATAAACGCATATAGCCATCACCTTTTTTGGTAACAGAAAATTAGGTGCATAAAACTATGTAAGATGAAAAGAGTGTACGATAATTGTAGAACCTTACGATTTCCCTCAAATTCTCACAAAGTGTTTAACTGGTCCTTTTTTTGCATGGAATAAACTCATGAAATTATCATTATGTGAGGGGAAGCTTACCTTGTGATTTCAACTTGAAATTGAGACAAACGTAACATGTGGGCTATTCTCTCGGTCAAACTGCAATGTTGGGTAATAACAGAATGTAATATCCAATTTGGACAGAATTTGCCGAGACGTTGGATATAGAGAGAGATAAAAAGGAAAAGAGAAAGCGGTAGATAGACAAGAGTAGTAGAAAGTGAGAGAGAGAAAGAGGCAGCGATATACGAAATATATATATATATAGAGAGAGAGAGAGATAGACATAGAAAAAGAAGGAGAGAGAGAGAAAAAGATTGAGAAAGAGAGAGAGAGGGAGATAGATAAAGACGGAATATGTACAGCGGGAATAGTTTAAGAAGGAGATGGAGAGATTGAAAGAATATACGAAGAGGGATAGATATAGATGGAGAGGGAGAGGGAGAGGGGGAGAGATAGATAAGGATAGATAAACAGTAGAGAGAAAGAGAGAGAAACAGATAGAGAAATAGAGAAATAGATATAGCGGGAGAGAGAGGGAGAGAAAAGAGGTAGAGAGAAATAGATAGATAGATAAAGAAATAGATTTAGTGGGAGAGAGGGGGAGAGAGGGAAGGGAGAGAATGAGAGAGCTGTTGCCGCCTTTCAAATCCTCCAGTCGAATTCCAGCAGCGACTATACACGCCAGAAGGTCTCATGTCGCGAATCATAATCACACCAAATAATAACAATGAGCTTGTTGGACAGTTCGAACAAACAATCTGGGCAAATGTGGCTAATCTAGGGGGTATAGCCCGGTATCAATTAATCAAGTGATCCCGCCTAATTAAGGTTCTGCTGATGACTTTTTTACTAGTTACTGTAAGTGGAATATGAGAAGTGTCGCATTTCTGTGCGGAATGAAAGCAAATACGTATCGAATAATCAATTAAGCAAACAGGCGCAGGAGCTTATCTTGTTGAGAACTAAGAGAAATTAATCAATTAATCAAAAGCCGAAGCTAATTCTCGCGATCAAATTCTTCGAGAGAAGAAAAAAAAAATTATTTGATTTCCTTTTAAGAGGATGATAACCCTACTACGCGCCTGGCGCCATTTGTTGTGTTTGTCATAAAGTGTTCAGATAAACTAATATGTATATTATTTCGATGGGAGATAACGTTTCACTTTTTGAGACTGCAATATCTAAGCGTCGTTCTACTTGATTCCCGATCACAATCTCCGCTAGACGTCCTTATATTTGCGCGTGACGCCTTAACAAAGATAAGATTCTTTGTTCAAGTCGTAACAATTCATTTTCCTCCATGCTTCTTCCGCTGGTGCCTCGTTTCACAAGAGTGTGAAATATATTGTTTTGTGATTAGATATATATACTTATATAGTGCGAGCGATATCCCAAGGTAATTAGAGTTTCATCGCTTATCAGAGAGGTTGTTTTTGGTTAAATACAAATCGGCGACGAAGCTAGATGACTATGACTTCGCTGATGTCCAAAGACTCAGTGTCTGCCATTCGTTATCACAGAACAATCACTGGAAGCAGCTTTCGGTGAACTGAACTTCAGTTGACGTGATGGAAAAGAGGTTAAATACTGAATATGTCCCACTGCTGGCATGGGCATGACTTTAAGTTCTCTGTGGTTGAGATATGAGGACAACTCTTCTCGTTTTCCTTTACACTATTGATATCTTTGTGTGGTCAATGGGAAGAAGGGAACAATCCTAACTTTAATCATTTTTTCTTTACTTGATACTATGTTCAACGTCTGCTTTCAATTTGGATATCGTATTTCTCATCTGTATGTGTTTTTTTTTTTTCATTAACATGTTTGTATCATACAGTTTTCCTTTCAAGGGCATTTTGTAATACCTGTCACCAATAATATGTTGGTAAGCTTCTAATTAGTAAGTTGGTAAGTGTCTAATTTCAATCAAAACTAAGTTTCTAATGAGTTTTGTGCAATGTTTTGTATTCTGAACACAACGATAGCACACATATGTATCTTCTATTTTGTGAATGTGCGATGTTGAAAACTCATTCTATTCTTTTTTTAATTCTTTGAATTGTTTATAGTGATTCGAGCTAATGTGTTTTAAAGTAATGCGTGTTTACTGCCTCATTATAGATGAAGTGAATTTTGATGACTGTACCGACAAAGACAATATTATGATTTATTATCCTTGTTGTGGAAAATGTGCATTGTAAAATCTTAAAAATTTGTCTACAATCTTGTTAAACTCCATAACGACGAGGCGATCGGTGAAAAAACAACAACAAAGTTTGTGAGTGTGAGTATACATACGCGTCTGCTCCCTGTTTGTCGGTTATTATAGTACATATTTGTGTTTGTATTTGGTTTTGTAAGTATGTGTGAATGTGTGTGTTTAGAGCAGTCCATAGTTACACGCAGAACAAATTCAGATAAGCATATCATTTTTTTTCCTCATGTTTTGTTTTCATGTTCACCCGGTTATGGAAATTGTGTAATACCAAGTAATATAAGCTGCATGAAATATGTCCTAATTGCCCTCATTGCAGTATCAATATTGACCGCGTCTCCTCATCTTTGTTTACAGTCTTCTTTACTATGTCTGCGCCGTACTCTTTGTTTATAAGTGTCGCTACTGAATGACAATATATCTTTCATTTGGTTTATGGTGTGTATGGGATATAATGGGCGTGTTGTACGAAGAAATGTGTCTGTATTTACGTAATTTTCTTTGAAAGATAAAGTAAGACGGATAAAATATATGTGATAGATGATATGGAATGAAGGTGAAGTGGGGTAATTCCTTCTTGCATTTATTGTAAGCCTTTAAGTGTCAGGCGACACGATTATTCCATTTTCGATGCGAAGCGATGTGACACAAGATATTGACGGTTACAGTTAGTTATTCGAGAGGTTCGCAATTCCGGAAGTTCGTTATTCGGAAGATTCGTAATTCTGAAAATGAGATAAGGTTCGTTATTTCGAAAGCGCTTTAATCCAAAAGTTCGTCATTCCGAAGGTTCATGATTCAGAAAATGAAATAATGTTCGTTATTCCACAGGTTCGTTCTTTCGAAAGTTCGCAATTCTGAAAATGAAACAAGGTTTGATATTTCAAAGGTTTGTTCATCCGAAAATGAAAATAAAAAGATTCGTTATTCAGAAGGTTCGTTTATCCAAAAACGAAATAAGGCTCGTAATTCAGAAGGTTCGTTTATCCGAAAACGGAATGATTTTAGTAATTTCGAAGGTTCGTTGATGCGCTCCTTTTTTTCCATTGTCGGATAAAGAACATTTTTTATCTTTTTTGGATTAACGAAGCTTCAGAATAACGAACATCACCCTGATGTCCTGCAATCTCATCTTCGATGGAATTGCAAAGTTCAATTCTTAACCCTTTTCTTGTTGTTTTTCCAAAATCTTTGATATCCTTCAAACAATTCAACAAAAAGCAATCTTATTTATTAATTACAGTATTGTTATAACCCTCGTTAAAGATACATCCAAAATTTCAACCAGCGGTCACCTGTCCATGCATTTATATTCCGATTCTGATCCATACAACATGTCCAAACTGGACTAAAAATACTTGCATACCTGTACATAGTGTGGCAGTGACTCCCTGTGATGTATCTACTGCTGATAGTTTAAGGTACCATCGAGTCACATTTAAGGTAACTTACCCAGGGAAATTGTGTAACATCGCCAAAAACTATGATAGAATTAATCCATGACTGCTGCGGTGTCATACTGCCAGCAATTGCGCACGATATGATGTTTCCGCCACCGCTGCTTCTGATTATTATGATGATGATGATGTTATTGAAGATGTTGATAATGATAATGATGATGCTGATAATAATGATGATGATAATGATGATGATGATGATAATGATGATGTTATTGATGATGATGATAATGATAATGATGATGCTGATAATAATGATGATGATAATGATGATGATGATGATAATGATGATGATGATGATGATGATGATGATAATGATGATGATGATGATGATGATGATGATGATAGTGGTAATGATGATGATGATGATGATAATGATGATGATGATGATGATGATGAAGATAATGATGATGGTGATGATAATAATGATAATGATGATGATGATGATTATCGTCATCACATTTGCTATCGTAAGATTTGGTTGACATTGTGGGCTTTGAAAGAAAAAAAAAGTGTTTCTGCGTTTGACGTAATCCCTGGTCTTTCTCTTTTACCCGTCATTTCATCCGGACTGACGTCATAGAATGCTATTTTGATACCAACATGAACTCCGTTCTCTTCAACAGAAGCACCTCTCATTTTTCTCTCCCTCTCTCTCTCCTATTCTCTCCTTCTCTTTCTCTCTGTCTCAGTGTGTCTCTCTTTCCGAGACACACACTGCACATTCTCCAACATACACAGTATACACACTACTGACACACAAGTTCTCTCCTCCTCAAATCTCTCCGACCCCCCCCCCCCCATTTGTCTCCTGCAGAACTCACATGGAACGGATAAAGATCCATGTCATTTAGCTGTACAATGCAGAAAAAATAACAGGTGTAGCTGTGATAAGTCCTGTACCAACCTCATTGCCGCGATCGAAACTATGTTGTTCATTTGATTTTATTTCTGCATATTTCTTAGTGTGATGACAAGCTCAAAAAGTATACAAATATAACGTGATAACTGGTAAGAATATCATGGAATAGATAGACTTTTAAGGGATTGTATAGTTTTGGTTGAGACCTAACTTCTGGTTTCAAACACTTTTAGGTGAGATAATGAGAAACCTCTTGTAATTCCAAGAGGAATCCAAAGTTAATTTGATGAAAATTGGTTTTGAAATGGCTGAGATACCCAAAGCAGAGTAAACCTAATAAAAGGTGACACCCACCTTTTATTACGATCGCTTTATTTTACTTTGTTTTTGGATGTCTCAGCCATTCCAAAACTGATTGTTATCAAATAACCTTTGAATTCCTCTTAGAATGGTATGCTCTGTAGTATTTCATTAGTGGTTTCTTGGTATGTCGCAAAAAGATTAAAAGCCCAATCGTCATCTCCATCAATACTACATCATCCCTTTATGTTAGCTTATTAATAATGTAATATTGAAATGTGAATATGGCCTTTTACAAGAAGAGATAATGTACATGCGTCTTGACAATAAGTGCGCGAATATGGATGTATGCACGTGTACAAATATGTGTCAATAGTGCAGGATAAAATAGTATGCATGATATAATTATGTGTCACTATGGTCGTGAATGTGTGCAGACATTATTGCGTGCCTAAGTATGGTACAAGTATTTTAAGCCTGCTGTCCAGTATAAGAGTTTGCATAACTTGACAACAGTGAAGTCATGTCACGGTAGAAGCTGTTCACACACCCACGCATAATTGATGCGACATCTCTATATTTTGTCACATCACCTGAAGTTTACGATCTCCACGGCTGAATCGGAAAACATTCTCATAAATCAAAAGTATCTTTTTAACCACTTTGGACTTGAGAACAGCAATACTGGGTTTGCTGATGACTTTTTAGAAGAAATCCATGTTAAATGTTGAAGTGAACACCGTTACTCCGCGCTCCTAGAAACTATATCCGCCAGTGTAAACGCAGCCCATACAAAGGCTTATGTCACTTAAGTGAATAAACCTCATTTTTATCCTACTGCCGGATTAAGGATTCGCTACTTGAACCTGGAGAACCGTGATGGCATTAGTGTGGTGGTTTTTGTCTAAAAAGGAAAAAAGGTTGCCTGTTTGCCGCTCGTTAAACAAAATATAGCGTTCTAAACGGTGATCTCACTGCCGACGAGCAACTGTTGCGGTCTATGGTGGCTTTAAATGTGACAAGTCAAGGCGAGGTTTGTTAAAGCCTGTCAGGTACTTCAACTTCACCGCGACTTTCAGTTCTTACCGGCATTTCCCTTGTCCTAATTCTTTGAAATTACCTTGGAGAGTTCGGGCACTTCCAATCCGACACAGGTTTCATGTCTTGATGTACAGGGTTTCTGGACAGGTAACGTGATGGTATGATGCTAGTTATAGGGTTAAGATCAGTCGGTAGAGCCAGGTTAAAAAAAAAAAAACACACACACACAACAACAACAACAAACCTTTTCGAAATGCAACTATACTGGTGCCGGTTTATATGCTAGTACTTCACCTGGTGGTGTTCAGATGCTCTTGAAAAGGTATCATTGAGATATGACAAGATGATAATGTTGAACCAAAATACCGACACAACACATGCGCGCGTCACTTGTGGAGTCTCTATTCATCACCCACGCGATTGCAGCCAACGGAGCAACAACGAGATTTTGAAGTTCACGTAATGTTGCATGCGCCTTCTTTTTTTTTTCAGTTGGCTGTTTTCTCGAGCAAAGGCTAAATGCAAAGGTTGACTTATGCAATACGGTAAATAGAACATTTAGCACACTTGTTAAAATCCTGGCCCAGTGAGGACAAGTCTTTTCCTCTTCCTCTCCTTCTTTCTTTCTATCCTTTTTTTCCTCTCTCTCTCTTTCTCAATGAGCTGTCAAGTAATGTAACATTACCTTAATCTGAAACGACGTAAGTGTCATTAGTATGAATCAGAGGGCTACGGATAGAGCGATGCAACTGTTCAATACACCGCCACGTAGCGAGTAAATTAGCGAACAGCAGCTGCTTCCGTTTAGGTGGTTTTAATACCTAAATTGAAAGAATCATTCAGAGACAACTTTTTTCCCGCATCTTGATAAAAAGCTTACTAAGGTGGGGAACTAATTCAATTTTTCCTCGACGATGTTTAGTGGGAATGTTGACCACTTATGGGGTATTTTGAAAATTAATTTCTGATTGATTGTACGAGCTGCAGTGGGATGTCACGCTGGAGATCACCAAGCATGGTAGAAAACGAAATTCTTCCTTGAGGATTGATCCTCAATGTTATACAGACAGTTCCGATACGACTGGTTGTTTTTGTGTACTCCACAGTCAAACGCGAGCTGTAAAAATAATGATTTGGGAATGAACTAGAGAACCCGGTTCTCAAGAGTGTGACGAACTTTATGCTTTGTTTCACTCCTTGCTGAATGGAAAATAACACTGCACTGAACTGAACTGAGCTGAACTGAAGAAAAAAAAAAAGAACTGAAAAATAGTAATGATGTGGTCCTATCTACTTTTCTTACCATCTTCATTCTAGGAGTGATCTTTTTACTAACACAACAAAATGGCGTTGCAATCATGAACATGTTTATACACTCTAGTGAAGTTAGAGAGAGGATAAAACATTTTGTCCAAGGATGTGTGTCACGGGCAGTTGATACTCGAACCCAGTGTCTCGTGTTTCTAACCCCCGAGCTTTATACACAGTTTCACAGTATCATAACGCCTCTATATAGCGTTAATGTGGGGTGAGCGGGCTACGCTTGAAACAGTTCACGCATCCTTCACTTTCAGCCAATCAGCGATCACAATACATTGTGACATAGAGAGTATACACCACAGTGCCCCCCTCTTAATTAGAGGTGGGGAAACGAGTTTTTCTCCCGTTTAAGCGGAGATTCCAGATTAAACAGTGGGTGGTATGATAAACCTGTGCAAATATTCCCCACAGCGAACCAAGTATGTATGTTACGCTATATACTGCACAGGTATCTTACCAAGAATTGATTTCCAGAGCAACAGATACGACACCCTGATGAGGGAAAAAAAGTAAACAGAAATGAAATGTATGTGTGAGTCGAAAGTGACGACGCACGATATCACTGCCAGCACCATGTTACCCTGTCGAGTAATCCCACAAACTGCGTCTTGCTGCTTATAGGCACATCTTTGGCTGTGCAATTGGGCAAAATCTCTCCGGGATTCATTAAAAGAAAAAAAAAACTGTTCTGGTAGGGAGATTAAAGACATGTGACTTTTCTATGTGTTCAGGTTCAGTTTCAGGCAGACATTGCTGAGAGACAATGGAAGCGTTTCAACCAAAACATGTCCCATTTAAGCGGTGAAAATAACACTTGAACAGTTTTGTTACGTTGACTTCGTTTCATGTAATCGATCCCGCCAAAGCGGTTCCGGATTATCGGGAGAGCATTGTATCATGGCCATCTTAACCGCTGACCAAATCGCGCACAGGGGACCATGGGATGGAGGTAGACGATAATTATTAATTTTGCTTTGATCCACCTCGAAAATCTTCTCTTACTTACATCCATTAATTGCGTCAATTGAGACGTTATTTTCACGTTCTTGTGTCGATTGCAACGGTCTTCCAGCATTTCATTTACTTCATACTACTTATGGGGATAATGTCTGTATTATGGGTCATCAACTAAAAGTGCAAATGATTATCAAAGCAACGGACACATGATCATGCAGTTTTATTTTTGGGGGACTCCCTTCGAGTTATGTTGAATTCATTGATACAAGAGTCCCACCTGCCGTAGGCTTGTATCTGACATGAAGTAGGACGCCCTGAATGAGGGCAATGACGGAGGCGGCACGACTCCCTCCCTCTCCTACTTCTCTTTGACCATCCTCTGTGGCACTTGTCTGCTTTCGTTTGAGCTAGCGTTGAGCTTGGTTGGCTGCGTTTTAACTATAATAACGGACTGTACTACACCTTCACCTGATCGCAGATGCTCCCATCTCTGGATCAAAAAGTTAAACATTGCGTGAGGCGAGCTGACCGCGTCGTCTGCTACTGCGTCAAAATGTTAAGCATATTTTTTTTTTTGTTTGTTTGATGAACGCGTTCTATTTCGTCAAATGTTGATAATTTTTATTGTTGTGGTTGTATGTTGTTGTTATTGTTGTTGCTTTTCAATTATATTTGCTTGCCTGGATATTCTAACCTGAAATAGGTGAGAAATATAATCAGACATACAAATAGTTAAAAATTCGCACTTGAATCCCCACCATAAACAAACATTCACTTGAAACCTTAACTCCAGCCCTAATAGCTGATACTCGTACCGTACGCCTCTGTCATCTTAGGAAGAATTATATTCGAGACAATGTACTGATGACAAAGGATGTCTCATGAAGCCGGCTGTTACGAAGCTTTCGACCTTGGTCTTCCTCAGCTTTATTATCTGTTTATGAAATGAAATATATGTTTTTGAGCATAACAAATCTGGAGTCATGAACACAATATATTGAATACAAGTTCAGCATGAGTTAATAGCTTCACAAGACACCCAAGTACTAGTAACTCACACGTCTGCTTAGCAGGTAGTTATATTACTTAGTTTATTTATGATATGTGTTTGATATTTTTTTACTGTATGATATGTTTGTATGCTACATGTACTCATTATATATTCATTTACAGTTATACATTGTTGAATGTGTTGCAAATTGCCAAAAATGTTGCCAAGTATGCTATGAAGCTATTAACTCATGCTGAACTTGTGTTTAACATATTGTGTTCATGACTCCAGATTTGTTATGCTCAAAAACATATATTTCATTTCATAAACAGATAATAAAGCTGAGGAAGACCAAGGTCGAAAGCTTCGTAACAGCCGGCTTCATGAGACATCCTTTGTCATCAGTACATTGTCTCGAATATATATATATATATATATATATATATATATATATATATATATATATATATATATACATACATATATATATATATATACTCGTTAGTTCTCAGTTGTTTCTTCACCGTTGCAGCAGCACGAAGCAGCCTCCATTAATGAAAAAAGCCTTGAGGAATGAACATATCAACATTGCTACAACTATGACCCCTGTTTGACCTCAGTCCTTAGCTAGAGAATTAGAACTAGGCATCCCTTTCCTACTTGGGATTACCCGCTAATTTGAAACCGTCTCCGCGCTATGCGTGCCCGTATTACTCAATTACACAATCACTTAAAAACGTAGTTGCCATCAGGCGATCAGTTAAAGGTAGCTGTCGATATAAGCAATCAGTTAAAGGTAGTTGCCCGAACGGGCGAAGTAACAAAGACACAACCGAGCCTTTGGATACACATTAGCAGCAGCTAACTCAGTTATACACAGTAATTGCACCAGTGATAAAATCTTCAGCATGACAAAGCTCGCAGAGTAAAACATTTTAAAGAACATTTACAACCTTCAGTTATCATCTCCCGTTAACGGTCTAAGAAATGTTGTGTGATTGACTGGTTAAAGATCTGCACTGATTCGAAAAGGCCCGCTTCAGTCCATCGGAAATGGCAAGAGTCACAAATGGGAGCCATGGCCAGAAGTGAAGAGAGGAACAAAACGCTTGGGACTCCCGCTCCAAATAATGGGTGTGAGGGGGAAAATGAGGTGCCAATGGACAAGTTTCCGTCATTCCTGCGGAAATGTTAGGGTGTCAAAATCGTCACCTGCCCCGCGTAAATAATTATGCGCTTTCTTCACTATCTACGGATGACGGAGAGGAAATCTGCATCATCGTAAAAAATAGTGTGTGTGTGTGTGTGTGTGTGTGTGTGTGTGTGTGTGTGTGTGTGTGTGTGTGTGTGTATGTGTGCGTGCCTTTGCGCGTGCTTGTGTGAGCATGTGTATGTCAGTGTGGTGTGCCAGCTTATGACGAGTTGTTGCCAGTTGCCTTTGAAAGCGATTTGACGTAGTCATCGGTTCGTCAGATGATCGTCAGTTTGAGAGAAAAATTGATAAGAGCCAAAACTTTTCCTGTCATTTTGCTGGCATGCTTTGAAGGCCTGGAATGTCTACGGTGCCTTATTCACTTGTAGGCCTGTTCTTTCCTACTTAGTCACATAAGCGTTACTTCATGTAGCTACCTTGTGTCACCTTGATGTGTGAAACTCTGTATCACGCACTGCAGTGGTCAGTGGTCAGTTCATCCCGTTGTCGATGGACGCGTCATCCTGGGGGTCGAGGGGACACTCCCTGTCCAGCTGTTCGGGTGAGGCGCCACAAGACGGGAGGGTATTGAACAGGTGGGGGAAAGTTAACGAGATGGCGTTTAATAGGCTAAGTGGCCTATGGGTCGCCATTTCTCACTCCACAGGGCAGCTAGATAAAGTCAAACACAACATAAGAGGGTGTCAAGGAGATAGTTAACCTCAATGCAGTCCTGCATTTCCAGCAATCAACAGTAATCAAAGAATGTTTGATTACCACGGATCGCTCGGTACTGATTGACTGACCAATTGTGACGTCGAGAGTGACCCGCCAGTCACATCATCGGCCGAACAATGACCAGTGTTGACCACGATAATGAAGACGGCATTACATGAAACTATTCAGTACACAAAGTTAATGGAGGACGTCCACCGTAAGCAAGTTTTGTGGCACCACATCTGACTAGGCATGCTGGTAAAGCTTGCCCTGCTAAAACAGATATTTATTTCACGATTTTTTTATATCATAAATGCATTGCAATATTTTTACCATCATAACTGTCCCAATAAAAACATGTCTCCATTGTGATAACATATGTGATCTGCATATATCCTTTTTTTTTATTATAATTTGATGGAGCTACTTATTCGAGAACATTTATGACAACATTAAGCAATTATCCGAAATCATGATTCTAATCAAGCCTCGTTCGCATCTATCTGCGATTTGCGTTTCCTTTCTTTTTTTTTTTTAAGATAAGTCCGATCTTATTCGTGAAATATTGAGCTTTATCAAAGCTCTCCATCTAATCGTATTTAAGGTTGTAGGTACCTCTTTTAAAACATTTTCAATATCATTTCAAATACCATTCCTTTATTGCGCAATTTTTTTAATCATTCGTTTCCACCAATTCTTAGATATCACCCTTTATATCAGACGCTTTCAGTCTATGGATGGTATGCAACTATGATGTATTAGGTTAGTCAAATATGTTGACGACCCTCAGACAATAAAAAAATACAACGATTCTTGTAGACTTATATACGTAGAAAGATGAACGGAAAATGTTTGTACCTGCTGAATAATGTAGACAAAGGATTAAAGAACAACAATGGTGAAGAAATCGTCAAATGTCAATTACAGCATGAGAATGCTGAGACATTCAGTTCTAACAACGTTATTAAACCATTACCATATAGCGCTCGAAGATGATAAAAATTTCTTTCTATATTTACATCAATTGAACGATAAAATAGCCTTGCCAATTTGACACTGTAAAGACCGAATTCACTCTTCTTTGAAGCCGTCAATCTCCAACCATGTTTTATTTAAGAAAGTCTTCAACAAATCGAACTACAATCCACGCATCAGGTACCTTTTGTTCTTTATTTTGGTCTCCTTCTCGTAGGATCTGCGGCGCTTCAATTATGTGCAGACAACCCCAAACTTACACATTTGAATATTCATGACACTACTTCAGAAGCTGATCGGATTAGCGAACAAAGCTGGCTGTCTTTCTTTGACCAGCAGTCAGTCGCCAAATTGAGGTCCCCTTTGTTTTGTTTTCTCTTGAACAGTTTCAATTCACTCCATACAAGAGGGTATTAACAAGTTTACATTCCTCCCCCAAATTCAAACTATCCCATTGTAGAAATCGAACTATTTAGTTGCAGAGAAAAAGTGTTGACGGAACGACCAACAGAGCAGTTTTTAGTGTCCAGCAAAATGGCTAAGTTGAGAGTCGGCCGGTAGTCCGCATTTTTTTTCCCACATACTTATCAGTCAGACAGACTTACTCTTGATTGTAGTTCTCTTAATCCTAAAAGAAGAAACCTAGTTCGCTTAATCCTAAAAGAAGAAACCTAGTTCACTTAATTTTAAAAGAAGATAAACTACCAGTTCTTACTTTCTTTCTTTCTTTTCTGTTTTTTTTATCTTCTTTTCCTCCTTCGCCTTCTATTTTTCCTTATTCTTCTCCTATCTCCTCTCCTCCTCCTTCTTATATTTCTTATACTTCTTGTCATTATCCTTTTTCCTCTCCTCATACTTCGTTTTCTTTTTTCTACTACTCCTCTCTCTCTCTCTTTCTATTCTTTGTATCCTTTTATCCTCTTCTTCCTCTCCTCATCTTCTCATTTTCCTTCTTTTTTTTTTTTTGAATATGCAATTATCCGGAATGCCACCGATTCTTGAATTTGTCTGTAAGCAGAGTCACATAGGCTGAATATATTGTACTTTGCAATTGACTGCTTATCTTTTTTTAAATTGAATTTGACAGACTATTCTCGAGTATAGAAACTGTAAATAACAGATGATGAAAAGACAGACGAAAAGAACAGAAAATAAAAAGTCAAGGGTAGATAAAAAAATACTTTCTTGAATGATGATATGCATGCATATGTAAATCGATGTAGATATTATATACAAGAATTATGTAAATCAAGTACCATTACTTTTCTTCTTCTTCTTCTTCTCCTTTTCCTTCTTTTGCTCCTCCTCTTCTTTTTTCTTTTTTCTTCTTTAATACCTCACATCAAAAAATTGAGTCCTATAATAATGGGTCAAATTCCACTCTGAAATCTCCTCTAAATTTGTGTAAGAACTTTCTTTTGTAACTGGGAGAAACCCCAAGCGCAGTGTTGAGCAAAATATAAATACTGTCAGCTGACATTATTATCAGTCAAAGTCGGATGGCCGGAATCCGGTCTCTCACAGAAATGACCCAGGCAAGAACATGAAACGTGCCACCATTCATATCATAACCCAGGTGGTTATATGACCAGGGAGGTTCACCTCCCTGGTCATATAACATACTACTTTCCAGTTAAATACATGTACGAATGTTTTCTTCCTTTCTCTACACGGACGCTATTTCCTTCATTAGACTTCTACATTTCCATGATTTCGGAACTTGTCGTGTGCATCAATCTACCGTGACCTCACGAATTCTCAGAGCCGACATCTTTTGCTCTGATAAATCTGAATGTAAATATTTGCTACGTTGTTGTCATTTAGCGGATATCGTTTCATTTCTACGTGTACGCTCGGAATGCAACATTTGGCTGACTAAGCATTAACCGCACCTGTGTTTGTTCCAACAATAATATTTATTTATTGTTGAAATGCCGACCCTGAATTCAATCATATTGAATGCTTCATTTTTATTCCATGATATCACATTCTAAATTCGGTTTCTATCAACACTAACCTGTACAGAGAGCGGGACCACCTTGTAAAAACGAAGACATGATATAAAAAGTAGGCGAACTTGAAAAGGGAGATACGTGGAAGAGTACGAATAGGACAAAATATTTAGGGCAGAGGAGAAAACGACTGGGAGGAAATTCTAGTTGGATTTTTGTGCTGCGGGATAGTTAGTAAAGAGAGATTAGAATCTGGACATGACACCGTCTGTGGTAATGATTGTTAATAGAGTCATTGGCAGCCCCTTCTTGGCGAGAACATTTTGGCTTCTATGCTCGTGTCTAAGCGTTACTTGAGTCACCGAGACCTCCAAAGAAAGTAAATGGAAACCCATTGACATCATTCAAACGCAAGTGGTCAATGTATGAGAGGGATGCGTCAGAGGGGTCGCCATGGTAACGCTTCTACCTCCGTAGCTGCACAAGACTTCGCCCTCGCCGTGCGTAGAAGAGTTCAAACACTCACGGTCTATACTGGTATCAGGCATGTGAGGCGATATTTCGCTGGTTAACTCTACCTTTAATCATTAAACGCCATTCTCTTCATCACATTTCCCTAGAATCATGATAAGGTTATTTATGTCAACATGAATAATGATAAGCTATCGCGTTTCTGACTACTTATTAACTCCGATAAGACGTCAACACTACATTTTGAGACACAAACGGAAACCGGAATATTTGACCTCTTCACTTATGAGGCATACATTCTTTCCGCCCAATTAACGCCGTATATGAGCATGCATGATCTAATCTCAACCAGCAAGTGGTATGAGTGCGTTGTCTACCCTGCAGAAGGGCCCAAAGGCTTGCGGACTCGAAAAATCTCTCCCCCCCCCAAAAAAAAAAATAAATAATTGCATCATATCAAAGAATGAATGAATGCTTTCAAAATTGTCATAATATTATGTCAGGAACAAAAATTCGATATTGGGGTGATTTTTTTGTTTAGTTTTTGTTTTATTTTTTGTTTTATTTCGCCAGGGCCCTTCCGCCGGGCAGACGACGAATGTGTAGTTCCGAGGCTTGATCCCCCATGAGCAAGTCCATACAGCTAAAAGCAAATTTCGTCAAAATCAAATTGTGAAGCGAGAAAACCATGGAAAACGGGCTCTGATTCGTGATTCATACGTAAAAATCTACATAGAAAATAATGATATTGTTAAGCACCGTCTTCTCCTTAGACCCGCTGACAGCATCACAAACATAGTTGAAGTCATTTATGCAGGGGATCTGGAAAAGTTTTCGGTCCATGGGAAAGGGTTATAAAACAGACAACACAGGCCCTGAGCTAGATAATTCAAATGGCGCTAAATCCGAACATTACACAAATTAAGCCCCGATTATTATCCTATCCGTCTCGGCATACGGAAGGCTGTACATACACACTCCAGGAGACTTTGCCAATACTCTGAATTGAATCTTGGTGGAGTTTTTTTTTTTTTTTTGTCATTATGATGTGTTCTGGATGAGAGAGAAAGAGGGAGGAGGGAGGTGGGGGTTGGGGAGAAGGGGGAAAATTGGTTTATCACCAGAAAACGGGGACTTGCGTTATTCAAATAGGATCGAGAGTGGCTACTGTCTGCGCCGGCCGGTCCTAGCATTCAGTGCGTCCGTCGCAGCTTTCTGTTTGGATTGACCGTTCTCCTTTATTGTGATCGCTCGGGGGAGAAAGTTTCAATGATCGGTCTTCTTGTCATCGGCTGTGATCGAACATGATTGACAGGCGTTGTCCGTCTGATGAGGTGTCGGTGTAAACACAGCCGCTTTGAATGCGCCCTTTTAAAAATGCATTCAGAAGAGAGCATGGCGGTGGTGAATGGTCACTCGGAGTTCTGTTGATCTGTGTACAATCTGGTGGCGCCGCCGGGTCATCGGTTGAAGGACCGCCTCGAACTGAGCATGGAGCTACTAACTGTTAGTAGCTCCATGAACTGAGGGAGGCGCCCCGATGTGACTGGACATTGAGTCTTGATGTACGTCGTAGTAAAATTCATAGGCCAGCAAGAGAGAGAGAGAGAGAGAGAGGGAGAGACAAAGACAGACAGAGACAGACAGACAGAATGGAAAAGGGAGAGGATGATTATTATCACAAAAATAATAAGTTGGAAAAATAAATTTTGAGCGGAAATCCAGGAGATATGAAGAAGCTGCTTGATGACATGTAAGGACACGCAATTTAATGCGAGTCTGGAAGCAACCATGGAGGTCATGTGACCGTGACGTCACAATCGTATCCATCCTTATTTGTTGTCCCTTTCAGCCGATCCTTGCTGTAACGTTCAGAGTTTCTCAATCTTTGTCAGATTTCACTGTCGAAAATTTTCCGTGGTATGTTCTCATTGCGTCATTAAGTCTCAGTCTCCGCTTTGAACTCGTAAACTGTCTTCATCTCATCCATAAGTTATTGCTAGTGTCATTATGCTCGTTATCGTTATTTATATCATTCTCTTATCATTACTCTTATATCTAATTTAATCATTATCATCATTATATCATTATCATTATTATTATCATCATCATTATTACCATCATCATTATCATCATCATCATCACCATCATCATCATCATTATCATCATCATCATCATCATCATTCATTATATCAATTGACATTGAATTACATCGCCTTATCAGGTAAAACCAGGAGCTAGGCTGCTCCCCTACTTATGCTCGATAGCACAAAACTCGTTTCTGAACGATCTTTAGGTAGATTATTTTGACAACAAGGCTAATTTCACTTTTTTTTTTTAACCCTTCCTGGGTATTTGACACAATGATAAGTGAACGACGTCCTGCACAACTTAGGAATATTGACTATCATAAATTAATCACACACCGTATGATTTTTAAGTTAAGTCTTCGAGATTCTGGTGGCAGATCGCTCAGAACAGATTACTTCACTCCTCATAAAGCCGGCTCTACTCTATCCATCCTCGACATTAGTTGATTCATTAGTATTCGAAGCCAGCCCTCTGAACATCATCAGATGCCAAGATGGCTACAGGCAACTTTCACTTCTACAGAAATAAAGGCGGGATTGGGGGCTGGGAGAGAAAGAGATCTTTGAGTATGATTGTTCGGGTAAATAAGTCCCTCAATTATTCCCTCTCCTCGCAAGAACCCTCCAGCAGATAACCTTGTTTGATGAATACATGATTGTGGTAGCTATATCATTTCATTTCTATTGTTACTAACAGCGTTCGAAATTTGTTTTATTTGTTCGCGGGAAGGCGCGAAGTTAGAGGATACGGTATCTGTATAAACTCATGCAATTGAGACAGGGCTGTGAAGTTAATAACATGTTGGTGACGGCAAAGACAATGAACGATGTTGATTAAAAAATACGTGTAAGAGTTCGGGCCATGCCTGATGATGACCACTAACATTTACGCCATCATTACTCAAAAACTTACCGTTGTGAGATAGCGAATGCTTCTGCTGTTATGACGTCTCCTTCTACTGTGTTGTTGTTGTTGTTGTTGTTGTTGTTGTTGTTGTCCTTGATATTAGCAATACTTCAACAACTCTCATGCTAACGATGCTATGATATCAATAACCCTACTGAATAGAACTACTGCTACTTCTGCTCATACTACTACTACTACTACTACTACTACTACTACTACTACTACTACTACTACTACTACTACTACTACTATTACTACTACTTCTACTACTACTACTGATATACTACTACTACTACTACTACTACACTACTACTACTACTACTACTACTACTACTACTACTACTACCACTACTACTACTACTACTACTACTACTACTACTACTACTACTACTACTACTACCACCACTACTACTACTACTACTTTTACTACTGTACTACATACTCCCTCTACTACTATACTATTACTACTACTTCTTCTTCTTCTATCTACTACTACTAATACTGCTACTACTACAACCCTCGCCATCATTATTACGGTTACATGGTTGAGATGTAGGTGGGAAATAACAGAAGTAAGTGTGCAGTCATACCTTCACAAACCTGGCGACATCCCTTGTTATAGACTGACAGATTGGATGCGATCCAGACCATAACAGTCTATTTCACCTCGTAACTCACAGCATACAGAACAAGCACTTCAATGTGATGGATTTGAAAGAGATTACAGAGTAATTTAGAGTCTTTGGAGAGAATTGAGGTCCCCGTGACACCAAAACAAGGGGTAAGAGGAAGAGAAGGGAGGGGGGGGGGGGTAAGAAAGGGACAGGTTTGATGAAAAGTTATCTCCTCAGGATCCCAGTCGACCGCAATAAGTGCTTAATCATTTCGTTCCATTTGAGAATAAAAAAACATCGAAATGGATGGATTGGAACGATGTAAGTAGCCTGTTATTTTGTGCTCCACTCAACCCCCTATATCGCCTGATGAGCTCATCGGGCTGGTTCGGGGGGAAAGAGGCAAGGAAGTATCGGATGGCAGAGTACGGAATGCATGCTGTCTGGAGGTGCGGACAGAGCCGTGAGGCGATGGGAGCGCGACGGGAGGAGAGGAGGGAGATTGGCGGGGGAGGGGGGAAAAGTAGGCCACGTTTGAAGCAGGTGGTGGAGGGGTGCGGGGATGACAGAAGACCAGCCAAAAGACCCACCCAGTATCTTTCGTTACCCCCTTCACCTGCCCCAAAGGAAGCCAGAAGACCCCTTGTTAGGGTTAAACAGGAATGTGAATGCTGCCTCCATTTTTGTTCGTTGGGATTATCTCGATTATAGGATGTACACCTGTACCGCTGTGCATCTTCTTGGCGACTGTAATATTTCATAGAAAACATCGCGCGCGCGCAAAAAAAGAAAAGAAAAAGAAAGAATAACTACGCGAAAGTGTCCCAAAGATTTATCAAATCGCTGCACAGTTTTAGATTCTTGACAATCGAATAATGGTAGACATAACTCCCCCCCCCCCCAAAAAAAAAAAATCTATTAATGTTACTCCCCTCTTTGTGCGGTGTCAAACTTGCGATATGTGTAATCCTTCAATTTTTCTACCTTTGTACTGTTGACAGCTCCTTAACCCTTTCTGTCTCTATGAGTCAATGTGTAAAAATTTCACACACAAACATGTCAGATAATTAATGTGGCACCCAGAGGATTAATTCGCTTGTGTCAAATTTAGCTAAATAAACTGAAAGAGAGGTAACAACTTGTAGTTTCCTTTATTTTTTTCAGAGTCCTGTCGTAGGACCAATGTATGAAAAACAAAAATTAATATAACAGAGGATGAAAAATGAACATCAATAATGACTAATTAACAAAATTTAATGTTTTAGATATGATCCACATAGCAGTATACTTCAATTCACTACACTCCAGTTCAGTACATGTACGTTATCTTTTTTTTTTTTTTTCAAAAACAAACTTCGACGTTTACCTGGCATCATTGGACAAAGTATGTAATTGGTCAATTGATTAAAGATCAAATTATTCTGATTTGGATCTCACTGCATAGGTTACAATAAACGAGCCTGTTACCTCACTTCTATATTTCATTAGCCATCAAATGGCCACTTTTGAGAGTAATACTATGAGGATACGATAGAAATAAAAATATAACAGACAACGACTAAATCCCCAAATCTGTTTGAATTATTCTGACTTTTTTGATCTCAATTCATCCATAAGAATGCTGACAAAAGTTTGCAATGAATTTTACTCTAATTCAAGTCTTATCGACAGTGTCTAATGGACAATGTATCGCAATATTTTTTTTCCTCAGTTTTGCTACTAAAATGGCAATCGGATTAAGCACTCGAAAGGAGTTTGCTTGTATATTTTCCTTTTACATTACATTGCATCCCTTCCTTTTATCGTTCAAAACGACAATCAAGGAATTGAAGCGAATGAATACCATGAATATGGCTTTGCAGGTAATGCATACCGTTCGTCTAATTTGGGACGGGATGACTGCGTCTTTTTATATTAGGAAACATTCTTTCATGCGTTTTGACGAAAACATCTGATATCCCAATGATTTCCCAACTGGCAGCCTGTCGATAGATCCAAGCATTTGGCGACCCGTTTCCTTTCCGCTTTCTCCTCCAAAAAACGTACTTTTCAGACTTAAAGGTTATAGGAGAGCCGCTAGTCAAAATAGCCAAAATTCCTAAACCTATGTTCTTTTAATACGTAAATTTGTATTTAAATAAGCTGCTAGAAACGAAAAAAAAAATCGTGTTGCACATGATAAATATATCTATATATTGACTTTGTTTGGTTATTTGGGCGTGGAACTATAATGATTTTCGTTGATAGTAATCGCTGGTGTTTATTTTATGATTACAAAGCGATACGCACGGTATTACGCAATATAAATAAATGCCATTACTCATAACTGTTTCATATTATTGTCACTAATAATATATTAAACTCAAGAGTTGAAATATATCGAAGTTACAAAGCTCCGCAAAAATAAGGAAGTACATTTCTACGATCTATTACACAAAGGGCGCTCAGGGACAGCTTGCAATGCGATATCAGTGCTTATTTAGATGGGTGATGATGAACTCGTGTATTTCAACGCGGTATCTGTATTTCATGAGGCTCCCATTGTCGTAATGACCTCAGCGGCAAAACATAATCACTCCTTTTCTTTGGCAAAACAACAAGACGAACCGAGCATTATAGCTACTCCTTGGTGGATGAGAAACAACAATAGTCCTCTAGAATTTCTAGTGACTCACTGTTCAATCTACGCACGGGGAAAATCGAATCATGTTTATTTACCGTTAACCGATCTTGAGCGCAGCGACGCAAGATGTTGGACTACAAGCATACGAGTGTTTATCCACGTACCAGGTGCAAATGAAGATCCCTAATGTTTTAATGGGATCACATGACGTGGCTGCCATTGTCTCCTTTGAGTGAAAGTCAATTCTTTGTTGTTCTTAGTCATCCGACAATTTATTATTCTCTTTATTCCATTACGCGCTGTGTTTCGTCTATATTGCTGTCAAAGAATAACATAAAACACATCCGTACATGCAATGAAGTGTATGTATAACAAAGGAGACATTGTGTCGTTGGGTAATGTGAGACTCACAATATAATGAAAGATAATCAGGAATTCATGAACCCAAACTTCAAACTAAATTGCCTCACAACTGAACATGCAGAAATGATTTCCAGGCATACGAACATTAATATTGCCTTTCATAACTTAATGCAGTTATTTTGATTCCTGAAATGAAGAGCAGGCATAAACGAAAGAAACGAAGATTTTGTCTTTAAATAATTTTTCATTCGAAAGTGCCATGTGGAAACCATAAAATCTTAAATTACTCTTAATAGTACAACTGTTAACATAGAGATAATTTTCATACTCTTTGTATTCACGCAATATGATACGAGATGTTGTGAGCCCTTACGCTAAATCTGAAAGCAAAAGTTGAGAGGTCTTAATAGTTTAACAGTAGCAACGTAAAATGATATCTCGAAAATATTGTATAGAAGTAGGTCCTTCAATTACCTATCAAAACATCTGATTAACCAAACACATTTTTCTCCTTTTCCTGAATAGCATGCATGGCTTCAGTTTCATAGGCCATTAAGTAATTATAAGATCATACTATCTCGAAGTAGGAAATAGATATCTGAATAGAAGTGAAAAGGCACAGATGATGAAAAATGATACTGAATGCTGTAGAGTCATGGTCTTATATTATGCTGATAACAGTATGAGGAAGTTAGTCAAATCACTCGTATCACTAGAGTTTTTATAAAAATGATTCCTCAATGTTATCTATATGACTGGGGCTATATACGTCAATTGAAGTATTAAGCTGTGGAATAGCAGTGACATTAAGCGGTTCAGTGCTGGTTAAAAAATAGCCATAATTGGTTCATGTATAAGCGGTAATATTGCCAATATTAACGTGTCAGATGTAGAACGATACAATAATGTAACATAGGAATGAAAATAACAGCTCGGATTGGTTTGGAGGTAAAAGTTATGCATACCATACATTTTTTTTTTTGGAAAAATATGTTCAACTCTGCACCTTCAGACAATTGTCACACTGGAGGCACCTTCACGGGTGCAACTTTGCACCTTTCAGACCAGTGTCACGATGGGAGCACCTTTTTAAGGTGCAATTTTGCATCTTTCTGGTCTGAAAGGTGCAAAGTTGCACCCGTAAAGGTGTTCCCAGCTTGACACTAGTAAAGGTGCAAATTTGAACCTATTTTCCTTATCAGTGTGTTTGGTATCCATAACTTTTACTTACAAACCAGTCAGAACTGTTATTTCCATTCCTATACGACTATTATACGTTATTGTATCATTACATCTGACGCGGTAATACTGGAAATATCGTTCTTAATATATTGCCGCTATAGCAGTTATGGTAGCTTTAATTTCAGGAGCAGTAATAGAAGTAGTGAAAATGCTGGAAGTCGATGGCAGGTGGCAATAGTAGCATGCAGAGGAAGAAATGTTTCTTGGCATCATGTGAGAAATGATGACAATGAATTTGAGTTAGAGGATGGCTGTAAACAATAACAGCACGCGCCTAACATTAAATACAGCCACTATACACTCCATGACGCATATACAGACTCTAATTTCATGTAAGTGATTAGTATACACCTTCTAGGCCTACAAAATGCTCCCACCTTTTATACACAAAGTCAGTGTTTGGACGGGTCATTGCTCTAGGATTCCGGAATAAATCTGTACATCCTTAGTTTTCCCGGAGGGTAGGATGTGGTTGAGCTAACTGACCTATAAAATTCTTGCAATATGACTTGTCCAACTACCGTTATTGATGCATGGACGAATAACTCCAGTTTTTATTTCGATCATCTAATATCTTTTAAAGGATAGATAGTGATAAAGGAGTATTTACTATGGTCATAGGTCAAGTTTTCATACATGAGGATTATCAAATTCTATTCTATTCAGATTCAGATTCAGCTTCATCTTTATTTATTTATGGTTATAGATCATAAAAACTTTGCTTCCATTGGCATTTTACAATAATACAAGGTCAATTCATATCACTCAATCATATCATTCAATGTTATTATTATTATCATCATTATTATTATCATTATTATTATTATCATTATTATCATTATAAATATCATCATTATCACAATTATTTGAATCCTTGAAAATTACAATTAACGTTATACTAGATATGAATATGAATATATACTAGATATCAATATGGCTGATACACCTCGGCCGTGTCGCGTTATTCTCTTAACAAATCCTATGTAATACAAAACATCAGCTTTACGCGTAATTGACAGAAACTGAAATTGATACGAAACAACCAAGAGAATTATATAAGGGTCATAGTCACATTTCTCAAACTAAAGTCCATCTAAATAACAAACTCATTCAAAAAATTGCAGTGATCTTGCTAAATTATCAGAAAAGTGATATTACAGGATAAAACCATGGAAAATAAATATAGCTCACAAAGATTGGTTATAAGATATGAATCTCAAATATAATTTAGATATAAAACATGTTAGGGCTATATGCAAAATTGGCAGGACGAATGGTATTATTACCAGTTTACATAATAATGGACTGAGAAAAAAAAACGTTTTAATACTATCAAATTATGCCATAATCGACATTTTGTTTACCTACTGTTTCTTTGAACATAAGATTTGATATACCACGAATTTACGACAGCGAAGACTGTGTTTTCCTGTCAAAGGTATATACGGTTGAAAGGCAAGACGTCACTAAATTAATTTGACTCACACAATACTGTTAGGTCTAAGATGAGAAGCTCGAGTGATGCAGCATAAAGTCATGGATTTACGCTTTCTTTCTTTTTTTAAATGAATCTGATTGTCTTGTTGGCGTGATAGTAAACTCAAATTTGCGTGACGTGTGACTCACTCACGTGTATGCGTCAATTGCTACCTGAATGCCGTGCTTTGGTTTTTACGGTTTTGTCACTCCAACGTGATATCACCGTTTTGAAAGCAGGTTATGAACAGCCGATAGTTATTAACATTTGGTTTACTAACAATAAGGATAACAAAAACAAAAACAAAAAAGTTGCAGAACTTACAAGACTTTTTGTTGGAAACAATGCATTTTTTTTTTGCATATTACAATTGACAAAACGCATATACCCGCTTTGACACTCGATTTGAAATATAATACATTGATCTTAATCTTTTAATTGCATTACGCATGGTATATCAACACGTTAATTTTTTTTTGTCTTAATTTGTAAGGGAAAGAAGAAGAAAAAGAAGAAGTAAAAGAATGATTTGAAATGAATTTAAGTTAACAATGCATGAGCTCACTGTCGTAACAACATTGCTTGATCAGGATGGCAGCCTCCAATAAAACAAATATATACCTGAGCGTCCACATAACCACTACAAAGTAAAATGATAAACAATGATAAAACAAGCAGAGGAGAGATTAGAATAGACAGTTGGTCTATAGTGTTGACGTGAGATCAAAACTTGTAAATTGTGCCAAGAAAAAGATTACAGAATCAAGGCAAATACATTGTGGCCGCGTAATTTTAGAAATAGAAAAGAAGCAGACGATTAGCCTAATCAATTTGCATGGAAAGATTATTGAAAAACACAAAAAGATTTGGCAGTTAAACTGTCAGACGACAGGAGAAAGGGAGATATTGCCTTCGATGTCACTGGGGGAAAATGTAAAAACAAAAATAAAATCCAGATAACCACAATGACTCGAAGCACCACAACAGGCGCAGGGGAAGTGATACGGTCGGAGGTAGACACAAATTAATTACCTTGACCCGAATTGCCCGTGAACTTTTGACACTCAGACTTTATCCTTCCCCGCCAATTTGCCCAATATTTCCCTCTCTTATTAGTCATAATGTATCTCTCTGACACTCTGTGCGTGATTCTAGCCTTCATCATTACTATATTCCATTCAAAATCACGTGCATGGCATAACAGTGTTCAGACTGGGGTAACTAAATGTGGGTCATAGTTCGTTATTCTGAAGGTTCGTCATTCCGAAGGTTCGTTGTTCCGGAAATGAAATGGGATTCGCTATTCCGAAATTCCGTTATTCCAAAGGCTCTTTAATCCGAAAATAAAATTGATTTCATTATTCCGAAGGTTCCTTATCATTTAAATGAATTAAGGTCAGTTATCCGAATGTTCAGTAATACGAAATGAAAAAAAAAAGTTTGTTATTCCGAAGGTTTCTTTTATTTCATTCTATTTTCGGATTAACGGACATTCGGAATGACGAACATTCGGAATAATGCATGGGACATGATGATTGGACCAACGGACCTTACGTCATTTTTGGAAATTCATTGACATCAAGAGCCTATCGAATCGCAGATGAGTGTATCATAACATTGAAGAGACTTTCAAATTTGGCATGTGTTTAAAAAATGGATGTAGACCATGCTAGACTATCATTTTTCTTCAGTCACCATTGGACCTGTGTGTGTGTGTGTGTGTGTGTGTGTGTGTGTGTGTGTGTGTGGTAAAATTAGTTATATTAACGTTTTATGTGACTTTCAGAACAGGAAGATGGTGTGGGAGCGGGAACGTCTAAACATTAACAATTATACCATCGATATTATATCTCATGAACAATGTACTGTACCTCGTTGATTCAATCCTTATAAAAAAAAAAAAAAAAGATTCCCCCTCCTGCATCCCAGTTTTGTTCCAAGTCCATAGAGTCTCTCCCCCTCTTCAAAGTCTTCATTCAGTCCATCACATCGCATTCTTTAACTACAAGCCCCTCCCTTCTTCCCCATTTGCCAACCGCACCTGTTCTTTGACCCCTCCCCAAACCCATTCCCTAACCCCCTCTCTAGCCAATCTACACCCCTGTTGGCACAGGAATGCACCCCTTCCCAATGCTGTGACTTCCAACTCATTAACACCATCGTCTTCTCGGATTGACCGTTGCTGACCACTTGTCATTAAATGGCCTCCAGTGATGGGTCGAATAGGCTATTTCCGATTGGCCAGTGTTAAGCTTCTATCTTGCGTTCCTTTCAGCTGTTTTCGAGAGTGACCGCCATCCTAAGTGCTACTGCACTTTCTATCTCTTTATAGTCTTACTTCGGGCAATCCTCACGTCCAAATTTACCCAACAAACCCAAAGCATAAGGAAAAACCCGGAAGAGCAATATGCTCTTCCTCTACATAAGTGACGATAAAATATGTTTGCGACCGTTCCTTTCCAGTCAAGCCTATTTGGTGCAAAACTTGAATGCCCAAATCATCAATATTTTTTCAGTTGCAGAAGTCCAACCTGGCATTGTGTCAGCTCAGAAGACATGTGCAAGGTCTGACAGCTAAGACCACTATCCTCTGATTGGTCATTCTTCCAATTAGATTCGAGACAGGCGATCATGATGACGTCATGATAGACTCATCGATGGTCAGCCAACAATTGTGATTCTTAGATGATATAGATAATATTTCCCCCCTCTTCACCTCTACTCTTGCTTGTAATAGAGGGGACTAATTTCTAAAATGATCTGGCTACTATTCAAGTTTGAATAGTTCGCATTTTCCTTTCGCTTTAAAGGGGGTGCCCTTTTTGGCAGCTCATTTGCGAAACTTGGTGACGAACGGATGATGTCGGCAGAAAAGTAGTTACGATTACTGGTCAATTACAAGCGAGCTTAGTTATAAAGCAACAGTATGAAATTGTTCATTAACTCTCCTCTTACGTATACTCTTTACGCCTTAACTCATCATCCAATCACCTGCTAATGAAACAAAAAAAAAATACTACCTCTCTTTTTAAGATGCAACAATGTGGCTGACATCGACACAGGAACCGAGAACAAGGTGTGTGGTCATCTCAACAGACTATTAACTTACTACTTATACTGGCCCAATGACTTCCCTTATGCATTTTCCTACCGAGAAGAGTCTTATGAAGATACAAAATATGATATATGAAATGACGACGTATGGAAATTTAAGCATGCCGGCCAATATAGGAACAAAGTGTCATTTGATGCTTACCGATGTGGAGTTGAAATATGGTTATGCGTTGTCAGCTTTTTTCTCAAGAAAAATACAACCTCCAAATAAAGTGGGTGGGGTCAGAACGGAAACAAGAGGCGTTCTTCTTTAAAGCAGATCTAAAAGTATTTGTTTCTTTATCTTTAGTAGTGTTAAGTGTTAAGGTTTGGTTTTGTGTGTTTTTTTTTTTTCACATCTTCAACAAGATTTGGGCTACGATTAAGGTTTGAAATGTGCCGATGAAGATAATGTCGTCATGACTGTACGCTGCCTGAGTTCAATGCGAGGTTTGCATTGCACTGGGAATTCTACACCTGACATTCCTGTAAAATTTTCAGGTAATCTCAGGAAAGCGAACTTAATGCTCGCCCAATCATCTCCGTTCGCGCCATCACAGATGCTGCTAACAAGGGAGTGTCATGACTTACTATGTCGTCTGCAAACGAGGTGTAGTTCAGTTTTTAGTATTAGGTTGTTCGCAGCTTTCTAATTAAAGACCAATTTCCTGGAATGATCTGTAATGTTGTAGCGTAAGAAAAAGTAAAAGGGAGGAAGGGTGCGTCTTTCATAGGGAGAGTTTCCGCCGTGTTCGGGTTGTAACTTCAGCAGAGGGATGAGGATCAATTCCTGGCGTCATCTTTTTCAGCGGCTGAAAACTGATAGTTTACCAAACGCTCTGCACTGTTACTCTCGGGGTCATGCGATGCATCAGTGCGCTAAACATGCGACGAAATGTGCGATTAAATGTTTGCAAGGTTTTGTGCTTGCCGAGCGCCGATTACGATGCAGGGCTGTGCTTTGTTATTCGACAGACCGGGTCGACAGATATCGAAAAACGTCTGCTCCGCACAGTTTACCGGAATTTGTAATCGTCGACTTAACGCATTTTACAGACACCAAATACAAAGTAGCGCGGGAAATCTATTGAAATATGTAAAGAGAGCAATAGGTATAAAATATTAGATGCACCCTATCATGTCTAAGATAAAGTTTGTGGACAAAATAAAGATTGAGAACGTAATCCTCGCACAGGCAATGCATGCACATACATTGCATACATAAACGTTTACAATTGAGGAAATAGCAGAGAAGAGTGCAGGACTTATCAAGGCTGAGGGCATGTGTGTGCGGGGAGGGGAGGGGGAGGGTCGTGAATAAGTTTACTCTATTATCTAAGCGCTCATCTAATTAATTAAAACAAGTGTTTGTGATGAGTAAGTGGCATTATCTCCTTGTTTCTGTCGGGGGATTACCCCCTGCGTTACATCTTAGGCTTGTCGCTTAGGATATAAGGCGCGGAAGCAGTGATAATTAATGCCAACTCTGAAGCGACACGGACGCCCCGCGACATGTGCAATGCACTTCGGAGGTAAGCTGCGATGGCCGACTTAGCCTGGTGCTTAGCATGGAGCCATGACGGGCGCGCCATTAAGACTCATCGGGGGTCCCCTCCCCATCGCGCCCTCTTCCTCCCGCTATGAAGAGCGTCTTGTTGCTAGCGGGCGTTGAAGCTAGAGCTCGAATCTTAATCGGCAGCTTTTGCTAAGTGTGCCAAAAGAAGAGTTCTAAGCCACTTAAAGGCCATTGCATGGAAAGGAAAAGTTGAGTACTATGAACTTTTAACTTCAAATGGACGAAATAAAATTCATAGATCAACAATCATCAGTCAAGGCGTATAACTGCTTATCACTTAATCATGACAATAACTTTCAATGAGATATCGCAATGTAAAATGACTAAGTCTATTATTGTAAAATTCAGATCAAAATTTAGTGATACTTTGTCAAAAGACGTAGATTACATTCACTCGCAATTATTCAAAACAAATCGAAATCTTCTATTTCACGGGCAGGTCAGTTTCTTTTTCTGAGTATCATCCATATTTTTGACATGAGTTAGGAAGAAATCAAGTATTTGTAAATAGCGGTATTAGACATAGTATACCCACACAAATAACGTAGCTACACAAACCCACACAAAATAAACAAATAAAAAATAGCAGAAATGACTGCATCCACAGATCGATCACTTTAAAAACATTTTAAGTGTAATTTTTCTTTCTTTCTGTCGCATTCCTATATCGAATCAACGTCTGTTGACATGCAGCCTACAGCTGTTAGAGTTTACAATTAATTGGGAATGAATTAATTAAATGACCATTGAAAGAAAGAGATGGTCAAGATTTTGATTGAATTAAACCTGGGAGGTGCTCACCTCCCTGATTAAACCAGCTAGGACCCATGAAAACATGCACTTTATTCTCTGACACTGTTCTAATTTATGACACCGTATACAAGATATATAACATGTGTATAAGAAATATGATAAATGACACTGCATAATCAAGATACATGTATATACTATTCATGACATCGTATATAAGAAATAGAATATGTGACACCGTATACAAGAAATATGATGTGCATAAAGAAATAGAATATATTACGCTGTATACATAAGAAATATCAAATCGTTATTATGAACTTTAGAGACTCCCCTGGAGCTGAGGAGGGAGTCCTTTAAACCGTGGCCCGAGGAGAGTCAACCCGCGAACTCGAGGCGCCACGGATCACGGGTTAATACGTGGCACATCCAGAGACAACTCAAACTACGCGCTGCCTTACCGACAGTCTAATACATTTGAGCAGGTGGGCGCATTAATTAATCAGACGAGAGCCTTCGAAACACTCTTTACAAGGCGATGATGGGTCGTAGTAGACACAAAACATTTGATTTTAATCGAGCCCTGTTCCATCGCCACGTTTCCTGCTTGCAAGCTGCCCCTCCCCGCTTCCCCGCCTTCTCCTCGCGCTTGAGGAGGATAATAACAAATAATACTTTTGACAGGAGTAGAGATCGCGCACAAATGAAATTTCAAATCAATAGTTTCCGCTGGGCTATGCGGTGATTGGATTCTCAAAAGGATGCGACTTTACGCTATCATTGGATAGGTGCAAATGTAAGCTTGTGGTTTACAAACAAATTCTAGAGATTCCCGCAAGGTTTCTGATTTCACGAATTTCTCTTTTTTCCTCGCTGGGTGATTGCAGCTTGATCTAAAAAAAGAAAAGGAATAGAAAATAACAAAAGAGATGGCATGTCTGGGCACAAAAGCCTACGGAAATAAGAGCGTTGTTGTGAAAAAGTAGGAAGAAAACTTTTAAATCTGGAAGCTAGGTGTTAAGCTAATTGATGACATCTATACGTGACATGACACTTAGAAATTTCCGCTGCTATGGAAGAAATACAAAATGGAAATAAAATAGAGATTTGAAATAATATAAGTAAGAAGGGGAAGTTATAATTTGCACTCATTACACGAAAAGATATAATTCAATGAACGTTGATAGGTGAAGCATAGTTAAAAGTAAACAATTCTTCTGTTATATTTTGTTTACCAATCAAAGAAATTTTGCTCTCAGTGTATTCTTAGCCCTTCTGTATTACTATTATTATTTTTTTTTGTGTGTAAATTTGTAACACGTAAATCCAATGGAGACGAAAGTACTCTGTCAACAAAGTATGTATTACACTACGAACTATGTGTGTACACCTACGATGATAATGCAGGAGCCACTGATAAAGGATCAAATCAAATCTAAATGAAATCAAGTTTAAGGCCGGTGGAGATTCAACAATTATTGTATGTATGTGAACTATTACCGAAAAGTAGACAACGTAGACAGAAAAGACTTTCTTCAGGAGGAAATAACATAATTTCGATGACCGTAAGATAAGTTGCGTAAAGGGCAATTCTAGATCACGTTTAACTTGGCTGTAAATGTAAAAAGAGAGTAAAATCAGGACTTAGAAATCAAGTCTTCGAAATTGGACCTTCACTATTAAGATTATGGAATATAATATATTTACTCGGTAAAAACACGTAAAACGCGTCTCCGTAAAAGTAAAAGTTCATCCCCTTTATTTTATAAAGTCTGATATCTAGTACACTTCCACTAATCTGTCTGCACGTGGTTTTACCTTTCCTATCTATCAAAGTTACAATATTATGCGATGACAAAGCACTTGAACAGGATCCTTAAAAATAGAAATAAACAACAAGTTAAAAGGATGACTATGACGGAATACAAAGGCAATTAATGTTTTCCTTTTATGTATAAAGATCATTGTTTGTCGATGCAATCTTTCAAAGACAAAAACCCTGAATTTCCGACCCAATTAAGTTTTGCTTTCTGTTATATTACGTGAAATAGAAGATTATAGTAGCTGCCGGAAAGTGTGGTCAGCTTTAAACTCGTTTTCAGGAAGTTGTATGTTCGCTCTCACTCCTGGCTTGCCTGGTTAAACACTCTGATTCTTGCATATGACTATTACAGTCAAGTCATTCAATCAGAAAAAAAAATATTTCACACGCACACAATAAAATATTTTTGATATCATATAAATAGTGTAATAGATTCATCGTCGAGTGTCAGTTTGATTATTATGTTTTCAGAAGAAATTAAAACTGTTTTAGCTTCTCATAAGAACTATCATAGTCTTATTCAGATATCAAATTTAGAATTGCACAGAATTTCGTTTTCGTTTAAATACAACAAATCAATGCTGAATATTGTTTAAACAACTTTCATGCGTTTTCAAACTATGCATACTGCAATGTTAACCCGCAAATTGATTAAGATATAAAGATTGATGGTTTATCATTAAAAAAAGAAGAAGATAATACTATTTTTTAGTAACAATTGATAATCATTTATACTGGAACTGTCATATCGATAATATAAACTCTTCACAATTATCCGAAGGAATAGGAATACTGTATAGGGTAATACATCTCTTGACTAAAAAATCCCTCCTAACACTTTGCTTAATGCTTTATAACACTCTACTGTTACTCTATCTAACATGCTAAAATCTCATATGGGGAAATTGTGGTAAAACGACAAAAGAAGACTTAGTATTTGTACTCATTCCACTTTTATAACACATACGGATCCTTTATTTAAAAAAAAAATCTCAAATAAGATGACATTAATACTTTTCAAACAGGAACATTTATATTCAAGTAGACGAAAAAAAATTACTTCAAGCTTTTAAACATTATTCTTATACAACAAAAATATTCATTCATATCCAACAGGTGACTGCAGTGACATTCTGAACAACCCAAGAATCCTGTTGGCTCACAAATCCTTACGACATTATGAATGTGATGTGTGGAATGTTCTCCCTTATCATGAGGCAATTTACGTCCTTAAAACCTTTTAAAAGAAGGTTACAGAAAATGATGATATATTAGTATTGTTTTTTATATGAATAATGATATTTATAGGAATACTTTGAAATATAGTGTAGTTTTGACAACTACAACAGAAAATAAAAATGTAAAAAATGTATAAGCTTAATCATATTTTTAAAAGTAAAATTAAACCAAGCCATTTATGAGTCCCCCCCCCCCCACATCATCTTTCCCATTTTTATTTATTTTATTTTTTTGTGAGTAAATATTTGAGAATAGTTTCATGAGGAAAGGGCTGTTTTCTCATCAAGAATCACTAGGTATGTTTATTGTGAATGCCCCTGCAACATGCATGAACCATCTCGAGGAAGAGAAAATGCAATAGTTATGTAATATGTAATTCGTATCTCACTGATGAATCGAATTTGTTTGTTAAGCTTGATTTTCCTTAGAAAATCTTATTTTATTAAACAAAATCACTGTTACTGTTGTATTTTCGTTTGGACAAAGCATTCTTGAAAAGAAAAAAGTTGCAGAAATAAATTGAAATTGGATTGAAATTGAAAAAAAAAAGCTACAGAAAATTCGATAGGAAATGAAATGAAGAGGCAGGAGACAAGGCCAGAAACAAGGGGGGGGGGGGGGGGGAGGAGGAGACCGAAAAAAAAGGGGGGGGGGGTGCAGCAGGGCCTTGTTGGGACCCCTTAAAGTCTAACTAGACTAGTGATTGATGATATGATTTCGAGTATAAATTTCATTTTTAAAGAGGGGAAGCTGGCATGATTGTGTTAGGTTAACATAATGCAATTGTTGAAAGCGATACTCACCATGTCTCAATTACGCTCCCGTCATCCTTTTAATTTAAGGTTTACCTTGCTACTTTGGCGGGATACATACCATTCCACGTTCTCTCCCTCTCTCTCCCCCTATATACTCTCTCTCTCCCGCTCGCTATATATTCCCACTATATTTCTCTCTCTCTATCTTTCTCTCTTTGTCTCTTCAACTCTTCTTCCTCTATCATCATCTCTCTCACCTTTTATTCTCCTCTTCCTAGTCGTACTCGGCGGTCTCTTTGCTCTCGCTAATGAGCCGTCACCGCCGTAATGAAGGCTTTGCATTGAGCCTGTCGGTGTCTTTATGTAACGGGGTAGTTGAGACTAATTCTGAATTTCCCCCCGACGAGGACGGACTACCTTTGAAAAACTTCCTCCACTGAGCAATCCAGAGTCACCTCCTCTCGCTCTCTGCCCGAGATCTCAGCCAAGTATTCCTAGCCAACGTCCCCATTAGTCTATCTTCAGGGAGCTTGGAATAACAATTTTAAACTTTGGCGAACGCTATCCCTCCGATAAGTATACTTGCACATGATTGATTAAAGTGCTCTCTGTCTTAGTAGCATTCAACGATGCAAGTACATAGCTGATATTCCTAATCAAGCTATTCTTTTTCTGTCTTTTCCTTCTTTTTCTAATTCTTAATCTGGTCCCGATGATTGTGAATATTAACATCGTCGTTCTTATTTACAACAACAGTGGATCTTTTCGTAATCAAATTATTTTTGTATTCTCGTGATTTTGTATCATCATATCGTCAATAATGTTAATGACTTTTTTCTTGTTCGATTTTTATTCATATTGCTATTATTTGACAGTGATACATGCATTAAGAAAAGGTTCGTATTCAGAAAGAAAACTTGTTGATATTTTTGTATCGGCTACCTTGCGTGTGTCATTGAGTATGGAAATTACGGATTCAGCATGTGTGATTGCACTGTATCAGATGGAAAAGGTTAAAATGGTATTAGCTTGTCACAGGGACTGGTAGTCCTTCAACCGGTGTTTGAGTGTGTGTGTGTCTGCGTAAGCGCGCTTGTGCATGCCTGTGCGTATGTGTGTATGTGAGCAAGTGGGTGTGTGTGTCTGTGTGTGTGTGCTTGTTTGTGCGTATTTGCCTACTTGAGTGTTTCGTACACAGTTATGTGTCTTCCTGTGCTTTGTTTTGCTTTATTTTTAATCTTCACGCGTGGATGAAATCCACGTCTAGTTACCCTTAAATGTACATATTTTCCAAATTCCCCGAAACTGGGCGTCATATGCCATGGTATCTCATAACAGGCCGCAATCGTAAAAGCACACGTGAGTGTGTGTGTAGGACACGCACTATCTTTGCATCGCTGAAGGAGCCGCAGCCTCGTTTCGTGTGTGTGTGTGTGTGTGTGTGTATGTGTGTGTGTGTGTGTGTGCGTGTGTGTGCGTGTGCGTGTGTGTGTGCGTGTGTGATTGTGTGTTTGCTGATTCGCTAAAAGTTTTGAATAAATACAAATCAAATGAAAACAAAACCCAACACTACTTCTGACACTGCTTCTGACTTACCAGAATGAAGACATAGTGTATGATTTCGCAGCAGATTAGTCATTTTTGCCTCAAGTTTCTCTAACTTTAAATCATGCATGAGAATATCAGTGATGAGTGACGAAATGGATTACAAAAACGCATTACCCGTAAACTATTTAACGTCACTGTTACATAACGCGTCAGGTGTAATGAAATATTGTTATTATATGACACCTAACGAGATTGTTCTCTGTCCTTGTCGTAGCGAACCTGGCTAATTATATTCGTCATATTTTGACAGACTTTTTTCAGATGGCGTGTTGGAGATTGAAAGCGCATCCGTTGGTGTCAATACTGCATGTGTTGCAGACAGACACACACTTTAATACACGCACATAAACTTAGGTCTTCACAACAAAATTTAGTGTACGAGTTGATTGCATTCATGCTATGCTTATGATATTACCGTTATTATCTAATATCTCAAGTTCCGTTCTTCCCTGGATTATTTTTTCCCTTATGGATTTGAATGCATGTTGAAAGAACAGAATTCACAACCGAATGGTGCCAGGCAATCAGCATTTTCTCGATCTTCGCTTTGCCATTTGCTCTCACCAAGTCTAGAAATATTTCACTTATTTGTATGATCTCAATAATTATTTGTATATAATTCAACACATTCCGGTTTTTGAAAAAAAAAAAGATATCTGAGCTAATTGTACCTATATATGCTACATTTTTTCCTTATTTTGAAATAAAGCTGTGGGAAAAAAAAAAGAAAGAAAAATGAGTGAGAATGCCAAATCCTTATCATGATACAAACTCTGAGTAGGTCCTAAACATAAATTCATCTCGATTCTCCACATACATAACACTGATGAATAACATGCGGATTAAAATGAATTGGTATGACCGACATCTCCGGTCAATCAAGAACTCAATGAAACGTGAAATCCCTACTGAACAGAGCCTTGGTTAGATGTCATAATAATTATGTTATCGCTTGATTCAATTCCACTCTGAAAAGACAGCGTGTTTTCTTATAAAAGTCCCATCCTGAAGGATATGATTGTATGGCCATGTTTGTTATTCCGAAGGTTTGTTAATCATTTAAATGAGTTTCGTTATTCCGAGGGTTCGTTGTTCCGAAACACTTAAATTCCGTATACCTCGAAGTTCGCTAACCCGAAAATAGAATAGGGTTCTTATAATCTAAACATTTCTGGAGCTATTTCAAATGTTCGTTATTCCAAAGATTCGTTAATCCGAAAATGAAATAAGGTTCGTTAATCTGAAGGTTTATCAATCCAAAACTGGAGGAAAGATGCATACTAACGAACCTTTAGAATAACGAACCTTATTTCATTTTCGTATCAACAAACTTTCGAAATAACGAACCTTATTTCATCACCGATTTAACGGACCCTCGGAATAACGAACCTTATTTCATTTTCAAATTAACGAACCTGCGGAATAACAAACCTTATTTCATTTTCGGATAAACGAACATTCGAAATAAGGAACCTTAATTTATTTCCGGATTAACGAACTTTCGAGGCAATAAACCTCATTTCATTTTCGGATCAATGAACCTTCGTAATAACGGACCTTATTTCATTTTCAGATTACTGTACCTCCGGAATGACGAAATGTAGCCATGATTGTGACTGAAACTTGTTACAGTACAGACCACGTGATGAAATGTGTCATATTACTTGATGACTATTGTGCACCATGAAACATCGTCAACATTTAGAGCATCCAGAGGGAATTCATACATGTAAACATCAACAACGTTATGGTTAAGGCATTATGAAGCAGTGTGTTTTGTTCATCCCATGCTTTCGCCAACTTTACATGAATTGGTGACGAGTACTTTCCCGGAACCTGAGCTTCACAACTACCAACAAACATCTTTAACAATTCATTGATTACATCCATAGTTTCTTCCCCTTGTTCTGAAGATAAAGAGATGATCTAACGTGACAGGTTTCAAGAACAGAAGGGGCAAACTTGAGCGACAGCCAAGGAGAAAGCGCCAGAGTCGAACACAAACAGGATTGCCGCAAACCCTTTGCTCCAACACTTGTTTGCCACCTCATGAAATGATTATTGCGTAGTTGGCATTGAGCAGAGACTAGCTACGAGGCAATACAACAGCGTGATGAGATACAAGCGAATTCGAATAACAGGTAGATGAGAGATTTTCGGAGGGGGTGGGGTGTTAGTCATCAAAGGTCACATGACTCTAACAATAGCTTCTCCCACCCCCATCCCAATTCACCTTTCTCTCTGTGATCGGACAGTGCATATGTTCTTGCCGCATCACAAGCGTTGTGTACAGGAAACTTGTAATTGGTACTAAAGTAAACTTTTTTCCCGCGCTCTCCTCTCTCCCTTCCCTAAATGGCCTACCTCTTTCAGAGTCGTCTGCGTGAACAAGCCATGCCAGGCTTTTTAATCACCGCACATGGTCGTCCGGAAACGCTGCTAATTCGAATAATTGAAATATTGACTTGTTAAACACAGCCCCTGAGTAACCGAGCAACTGACGAAGACGCTGCCGCCACGCAGACGCCAGCGTGCACCCAGCAGCAGCAGTCCCCGATACTCAGGGGGGCATCGCCGCTCCACGACTATCCAGGGCTGCGTTGGATGTCGCGAGACCACAGTCGAATAAAACAGGGGAAACACCGATGATATCACCGAGCTGTTCTCCCTCCTCCTCCTCAGCCTACTTCCTCACACCTCCATTTCCTCCTCAACAATCTAGGCCTACATCACTAGCATCTTTGTCAGCTCGAGAAAGAATCATAACTAAGACCATACTATCTGAAACCTGTATACATGTACTTTGTGTGCAACTCTCTCCTCTTGGTAATACATGCTAAATAAAACGACAGGTTTCATTGTCACTCGAGAATAAGAGAAAATTCAGCGTCCATGCTGTAACAAGGAAAGATGAACTTTGAAAAATAATGAAAGTGAAAGAAAGAAACATTGTATAGTCTCTTGTGACATAACGGAAAATGAGAAGGCCGATATACATTTTCAGCCTTTATGTTAGTCATGATCATGATCATTGTATTTTTGTTTTAAATCATCGTGATTTTTATTATGATTATCATAATTATCATTGTAATATACATTTTGTTTATACATTCGAATACCCTTCAAGTAGATGCATTGTCACTAGTTTCAAGAAACCATCCTCACACGCAAGCAGACGCGCGCGCGCACACACACACACGCACTACACACACAACCACTCACTCTATCTGGCTGCTCCCCCCTCTCTCTCTCCCTCTTTCCATTCAGACTTATTCTTCATTTCAACCTCATGAACATTGGCCTTGTGACATGAGTCGAACATGGTGTTTGTAACATTTTTGTCATAAAACGAAAAAAATAATAATAACCTGAGGGCGCCACTGCATGGTCTGAATTTAGCAACTTGTCGCGACTTGCACAAATGTTTCTCCCCTGTTTTGCGGTGGCGTTAGATTTGCCCCCCCCCCCAAGTAAAGTAGGTTTGCAAGGATCTCAGTTTTCCTACAACACAAACGCACACACACACACAAACACACAAACACTCACACACACTGGTTACATGTATGATATAACAATGTATATATATATATATATATGCGCATATAATCATATGTAATAGCGTGCATATCATACATTGATGCAAGCACCACACTATAACACAGATTTTCACACGTCACCCCCCCCCCCCCGCCAAAGGAAAAAAAAAAATCACCCCCCCCCCCCTTTTCCCACGAGCAAACCTCTCTTGCGTCTGCCAGCTCATGGGACGTAATACGCAACAATTGTTTGGCTGTTTGGCCGATAATTCACATTAAACGGCAAATCATAACCGGATCTGTCAGCTTTTCTCAACGAGTCATTGATTATTTTTTTTTCTTTCTGAAGAGCCGACCAAGCGCGTGCTCCTCTGCCTCCGACAGCACGCGAGTTCCCGAGGCCTCGTCATCAACAGCAGTAGCCGCAACAGCCGGAGCGGGGCAACCTTGGCTCCTCCTCTGGCAATAGAAGCTCTCGATGAAGAGGATGTCATCAGTTACAAGTATCATCGTTCCTAAAATCAGACATTTCCAGAGAAAAAAAAAAATAGAGAAAAAGTGGGTGAAGTTACGTGAACTTCAAAACTACGGCGTCATATAGGACAATCGGTGTTTTCCACGCGTTCCGTAGAGCAAGAGAATCATAGTCATTTTTCAGACGATTATGTTTGATCCCTTACTCCTTAAAGTTTTGATCTCATATTTTGCAAGTCTCAATGGGTCCCCACTGGGGAGGGGGTATGGATGATAGTCGGAGAACGTTGAGTGAAAACCAGTGAGAGGGAGGGGTGATGGGGTAGAGGCTCTTAAGGGGGCAAGAAGTATCGCCTTCACCTGTCTCGATGATCTTTAGCAGGGAACAGTGACTCACGATGAAACTCTGAAAGAAGAGCAGCGGGGCAAATTGATACAATTTCCCTCGAGCCATCCATCTCGGCCATATTATCTTTCCCCATACTCGGCCTGATCATCTGTACATACTCGGCCCGATCTTTCATCCCTTTCTCTCTCTCTCACTCTTTCTTTCTCCGTCTCCCTTATGTACAATCACCGACACACTGCGAAACTCCTTTTCATCGTGTCTGAAGCACTGTACCCGCTAACGATGACAAGGTGTATCAATTAAGCAATTTTTTAAGAGTCTGCAAGGAAATATGAGTAATAATCATGTACACAACCCACGAATGGAATGATGGGATATATCATTCAATTAGACATCGAGATAATTTATAACGTCTTGTGTAATTTAAGCCGTAGATTTCATCACGTCTGCTTCTGGAATTGAAGTGATCTTTCGTGTACTCGCCACATCAAGGTTTTGTCGGAACTTAAGCAGCGTTGATTGGTCAGTATACGTTTTTTCCCTTTTTCACTCCATCATTCCGTCAAAAAAAAAAAACCCCTCAATAACAACCACCACACCTCCATGATATCCATGTGTACAGGTCCGCATCCATGCAGCCGTCATCTATACCCCTGGTTCTTCCTATATTACGTTCTTTTCAAGAAACCATATTATGATTTATCATCAATATCTTCATATTATTGCTTGCAAAACTTATTTTTCTTTAGAAAATGTTGTTTTACCCAAAATTGTTGAATTTTTGTTGGTGCATTGTATTCTTGAAAAAAAAAAACATATAGAAATAAATTGAAATTCATATCGAATATGATTTTGATTTTATATATATATATATATATATATATATATATATATATATATATGATATTATATATATATATATATATATATATATATATATATATATATATATTACCCTATACATATATTCCTTTCCTGTCTTTTGGTTGGTCAATAATTAACCAATCATCTCTCCCCTTCTGCTTCCCCCTCTCTCTCACTGCGCTCTCTGTGTTTGTTATCAATCTTACACACACCATCACGTGGAGTCACTGTGGTGTGAGCAGAAAGTAAAAAAAGAATTGCAGTGAGATAGTGGAGGGGGAAAGGGAGACAGTCTAGAAAAACAAAATAAAACAACAACAACAACCACGAAAGTACAGCCACTTCGTTCTGTTTTCACATATTTATTGAAAGAGTCACATTGTGTATTATAAGATAGTACCAAGTTGTCACTGTACATAAAACATCCGCGTTATACACAAGTTCTTTTTCCGTCGTTGATTGCACCCACTACGCAAATTCGTCGATCAGTGTAAAAACAGGAGAAAAAAAAAAGAGGACAAAAATGTCATTTTACAAATTTTTTACATAACAGTAGCTTTGTACAGAAAAAAATGCATCACTGCGAGACAAAAAAAACCCGACAACAAACAAACAAACTCAATAAGTGCTTGACGGAACTCTTTGAAGAATGTGGTTGCGAAGTGGTGTCTGGCATAAAGTTCCATTGAAAATTCTTGAATCGTAGGGTAGAGCTTTGACTCAAATCTACATTTCAAACTTTGACATATCATGGGCTAGACACCAGTTCATTCCAGTGCTTACCATTAAAACTGAATATTTTACCACGCATATCTCCATTCGCAATGATAGATTGTCACTCTCGAATGTGAATCTAGTTCAAGGAAAACTAAACGTATTTTCTTGTATTTCAAATGACACGTCAATTCTCATTATCACAAGACAAGTGATCGTTGAAACACACCACTATCAGAGGAGTTCATCTATCTTTTTTGACCTGTGGAAACACACCAAGGTAATATATACCACCCCAGCTGAATCCATTGAGTTAAACTTGCTTTCTATAATCAAACAGTGACGTATTTCATATACAAAGAAAAAAAAAAAATAAATCCACACAGCCATGATCAACAACACGTAGAATTCAAGGTGCTTTGTCTATAAGGCATTTACGAAATTAAATGGTGTAATGTCGTATCACATAATTATCATCTGGGACTGCTGAATCTAGAGAGACAACCATGGAGTCATCATGTTAATTATGGTTAACTCTTTGTAATCTTTGAGTGCCGGTTGGCACAGAAAACCCGATAGCTTTGTACAAAAGACGATTTCATCCGCACGAAAAGATTGACTCGTGCTGATTCGATATCTGTGCAAAGCTGACAGTATTTATAGTCATGAACCAAAATTGACGCGAGACTAGAAAATGTTCAATTGAACTAAAACTCTAGCATCGCTTATGAATCCCAGATTGCAGAAAAAAAAATCCTTAAGTATTTTTCTTTTTTTGAAAGACTGTGTCAAAAACCCGGCACAATTGGCTTTATTATGACAACACGAACAGTGTGCTTCCGTGGAAAGTGATGGTAGGATTATCACGTAACGTGGATTTGCACGAGCAACAGGTGTCGTGCGTGAAGCGATGCTGCGATGAAGATTTCGTTGGCTTACGGGTGAAAGTCACAGCAGATAGAATTAGTACTCTGTCACACTATACAATATGTAAAGCCTGATTAATCAACGCTGTCTTATGACTATTGAAGCTGGACCTCAGCCGGTACCTGCATTCATCCCTGTGACATTTTGCTAATTATTTGCTTAATGTGAATTAATTGGAAACACATCATATTGTTCTAGCCCTTCATTAATAAGAAGTTGAAAATTAAAAAAAAAAAGAGAAACGTTGAATTATCGCTGATACTGAGGGCTTATCAGAGATTTAAGTAGTATGGTGCGCTATAGTACGGTCAAATGTAAAGACGTTTAAGACATACTTAGCAACATGGTAAATAAAAAAGAAACGCAGTCATTGAGGTTAAATCTAGTGAAGAACAATATTCGTTTGTAAGGTAGACGAGGGTAATGCACATCTGAAGGTTATGGATCTTTGATCCATCGAAATATGCGCTGTGACGGTATGTCATGACTGTTTCGATCCAAATAAGTCCAAACGTTGACTGGGGACTTCTAATGAGAACCAGGGTAACAACCATAGTCTCTTCCTTGAGTGAGATTCATTGTTACGCGGGAAAACTCGTAGTGATCACAATGTCGTCATGCAAAAGAAGGCGACCTCTGAGTTGTCGTTGCACGTCACCCTAACGGTCGGTCAACAGTTTCTATTCCTGAGAGGAGGATGTTCACCCTTATCCTCAACGCACTTCTGCTGCTTCTGCGGGTGCCTTTGATCACACCTCTTCGAGCATTGAGGAAAGGCTGCAGCAGCTCTACAACGACCTTTAGAAGGCAACACAGCTGTGTCCGCACGATTTACATCCACCGCCTCCACAAGAGAACCACTATGTGCATGGGCTCTACAGGTTGTTTTTGGACACTCCAGCCGCCTCGGAGGCAGCGTCTACAAGGAATCGGGATGCCTACACACGCGCGCAACGGTCTCTGACCGATACAGCGACTACAGTACGACAGGGCAAAAATGTCCATCGGGTTCGGCCCAAGCACTGTCAGTCTTCATCAGGCGTCCCTGTCAAAGTCACTGTCATGGTCGAGCGAATCGCCGTTGGACATCCGATAGTAGCTGGGATCCCGTCGCTCGTCCTCGTGATCGGTCAGGGATCCGTTCCTACTGTCGCCCAACTGGTGATGCTGGTGACCCGGCTGGTGGTGTGACTTCATCTCGTCACGTGACTCGCTATCTCTGTCGTCACCGTCTCCCTTGCCCGTTGGCACTTCCTGCAAGAAGGAGACAAAGAAAAAAAGAGATAGAAAGGGTGATCAGTCTCTGTCACAAAAAGCTGAAAAGAGAGCGAGGAGAAAGAGCATATACTGGCGCTACTAATTGGCGCCACGACAACGTTCCTCTGTAGGAGCCTAGTTTGATATGGCAGCCATCTTTTTCCTCAAATACAGCACGCTCGCAGTCTCCCCCGTCTGTCTGCCGTCATTACAGTCCGGAGTAGCTGCCGAGTGATGGCACCCTTTATCGTGCGGTTGTACCCTTTCAGCACAAGCTCACACCCAGAACCAATGTTTTTTCTACAGCCTCCTAAAACAACTTGAGTATCTTCGCCAACGATCTTTGCCAAATCATCGCCGTAATCACCTCTGTCAAACAGTTCAGACGTAACCTTGCCCCGGTTTGGCGTGCGTGCAATGCGGATGCGGATATTTTCCCTCGTTCAAAACGCCGCATCTCCAGCTCAAGATATTTATCGTATACCCGCGTCTTAGGAGTACTCCAAGCGCCACCACAGAGTTTCTCATCTCAAAATAAAACCTCACCCGACAGCGTGATACCTTTGATTGGCTTCGATAGAAGTGAAGTGTTTAACTCCCTACAAGCTGATCATGAGGATAGTGACGATATTTTATGTTGGTTACACTTACTCCGTCGTTAAGGGCATACGGATCATTTTCACTCAAAATTCTATGGGGGCAACGCCCTCTTAAACCATCATGGCCTATTTTCTCTCGCTTGAAAAGAATGTCCAGTTTGACTGCCAAAATGAAACGATCATCATGGCTTGTACTATATACACTACGGGTACTCCACAGGTACACCCTCTTACCTGCTCTTTGATGTTAAGCCAGCTCCTCCCAGATTTATGGGACAGCTTTTCTCGCTTTTGTCATATTTTTGACCGTACTTAGACCGCTTTGACAGAAATCAGTCCTGGACTTTGTTACAGAAAAATTGAGATCAAACATAAGTCAGAAAATCAGACAGAAGTCTCTGAATACTCAATTCTGATTGGCCGATATCGGATTTGCGTTTGATTGTTAGCTTATTATGGGAACTAGGGTCCAGGAGCTCATTTCCATTATAGGTTAAAGCGTAGCAAGGCATCGGTTTTATGGTATCAAATATCTCATGGATGATCAATGAGTGATCAAGTTCGATACCGAGTATATCGCCATGATTCAAAATACCCAACATAAACTGAAATGGTATTATGCATTATCACTAGTAAGAAAGTGGATTAATTCGTAGGAGAAGATTTCCAATACTTGTCGTACGTCTAATACTCTTCTCAAACGATGCCCCAAATTTCATCATTTACCCCCTAAAGGCGGGAAATTGCACCCCTCGAACGAGGGTTGAGAAACAAACATTGTCACTTCGACAATTCCGATCTAGCCCTCATCTCCCCTTGCTCTAGCCCACGTCTGTCATTCCCTCTGCTTTCTACGTCAAATTAGGAGAGGAGGGAAAAGTGGGAGCAAAAGGGAGTTGTGATTAATAGCTTCAAATTACCAGTCCTCTCCAAGTTGCTGGTGGACCGTGTCGTTTGGAGCGCGACGTGATGTCTTCATCGTACACGCGAAAGGTCAGCGGCGACAAGGCGAGTGATGCGTGGGGTTTCCCGCCTGTCATTCAGGACGTGCCGCACCTCTAGCTTCGGTCCCCAAGCGAGGGAGGTGGTGGGTTAAGCGTGTATCATATCGCCGGGACCCCCGTTCTACCCGCCTGCTAAGTCATGACGAGGCTTTCATCCGACCCCCGCCTGAAATTTGAGCAAATCTGGTTGAAACGTAGACATGCGATTCTCATCTTCCTCCTCCCACCTTGTTTGCTAAATCAACAGGTTGCCTAGTTTCCGACAGGTTTTCACTTGGGTCCAATTTTCATCACTTTGGAGATTTAACATGATTAAAATAAATCAAACTTCGACACTCAATGGAAATAGTCAACCATCCAGAAATTAGCTTTCGTGGAGCAAAACTGTTCGGTGAACAGTGTATCATAAATTGATTTATGATTGGTTCAAGTATCACGTGATATGCATTGCTGTCGTTGCAGGGCAAGGAGCGCACTTTAACCATGACTTCTTGTTATTGATCCACTCGATTTTATTTCATTTCAAACGCACAAACCCTGTGAAAGGGCGAGAGGAGATTGGTCGTGATTTAAAGAAAGCAATTATGACTCTTCTCTTTTTTATTTTTGCTTTTAAAAAAGGGTCAATAAAGGTAGAACTTCCTTCCCAAACTCTAAATCGCTCGTGTTCATTATCGTCAGGTCATTCTACACGGGATAGCTAATTTTGTTTTCAGTTTCTATCTCTCTCTCTCTCTCAATAGGCTGATGACTGTTTTGCGACGCCCCCAATCTGAGAGCTGTCGACACCATCCTCAGGGTTTTGAGAGCGACGGAATGGGATGGATACACGGTAGAGGGGGTGCTTTAAGTTTATGGTATTTGCTGCGGATTACTGCATCCCTTTCTCGTTAATTTCAGACTCTAGCTGATGCTGAAGTAGCAAAAGTGCCATGTGCATGCAGGTTTATTACTAAGCATTTCAAGGCGTCACAGTCACTTTCCCCCATTTTCGTCTAAGATTGATGTGGAAGTCGATTTGCTCGTCTGCTTTCGGCAGCGTTGTGAGCTCCTTGATTGGCCACGGCGGAAACGTCTCAGGGTGTGTATAGTGACAGGAGAAACATATAAACACAGAGATAGACAGTGGAAGAGAAAGACAAATACCTAATAGAGACACAGGGAGGGAGGAGGAAAAGAGAGAGACATCTTCCCCGATGTTAGTGGTTGATGGAAAAGCACTTGACGCGCCCTTGAGATGGGGATATGCTACCACCACTCACACTACCACCATAAACGCGGCAAATCCCCGCTGTTAGATGGGGCGCTCCGAAGCCCATCATGTTTACGAGTCTTAATGTCTGCTTTCCCCGCATTTACGAGTAACGGCTACTTATCACCTTCTCGAACGCTAATGAAAGCAGAATTAATCTGTTATTTCATATCCGTTCCGCTGAGCACCGCACCAACAGATCCTTAACCCTGCTATTGTCATCTGTAACTCTTTGCACACACTATCAAATGGTTTTATGTGGTGACGATCGTGAGTGGGTTAATGCATTTCTTACACCCCGAGGTATCTCGCTCTCACCTGTGGCAATCAAAATATCGCTTATAAAGTGACACCTCCTTCTTAATCAGACAAATTGCGCTTTTCACAAGCAGTCACTTTAAATTAAGCCACCGAGCTCGAAAAAAAAAAAGCGCCGCCATCAAAACGGCAAACACAAGGAGTCACTGCTCGCAAACTCTTCATTAAATGTCGTAATTTATCCCATTCTTAAGAGGGTGTCTTTAAAATAGGGTAAGGAATATAAAAGATGTGCATACCTGTTTCAATCGCCTCCACTTGGCTCTCCTGTTCTGGAACCACGTTTTGACCTGGATTGGAATACAAAAATAGGCAAAAGAAATGGAGTTGTTATTCATGATATTTCACAAAGAGGGATGAGCAAGATTGATGATTAATACCGGTATGTTATTTTCTATACAAACATGATTTCATCATTATTATGACAATTTCATTTCAAACAGAACAGTACTTTGACCTGACGGCCCTTCTTTGTTTTCACAAATGAAATGAATTATACACCGATGGCAAGCTATCATATCACTAAATCAAATGATCCTCATGTAATTCGACCGCTTCTACGAGTAACTCAAAAAGAAACATGTGGTATCTATTTCCGCATTTTCGCAAAAATGTTCAAAGAACGGGACGATATATGCAGAAGCACAAAACAGCAGTGTCATTCTTTCTTTCTCGATTCATTTTGTCAAAACTTCCTGATATCTTATCACTTGTGCTCAAAATGTCGAGTAGCTGCACACAATATTCCTCTTAAGTGTGGCTGACTAGCACGAGCTATAATGAGCATCTGATAATCGAGAGGCCATTAGGCTGCCTGCATACACACTTCTTATTCTTATCGAGATGTGCGCATGTGACTCCATCGCTTGAAGTTCACTCGACGATTACCGAAGTTTCGGTTTAGTTGCGGAGTGCTCTCCATCCACTTCAAGAGTACCTACTACATGTATGTTTGAAAAGTTTCTTCATCATATCGTGATTATCCATAGCCGTTGTTCATATTTTCTTTTTCGTATCGAAAGCTGAAAAGGAGATAGTAATTGACTAAAATTAGATGAATGAGACTATTCCGAACAAGCCTGGCGATTCGAAGGGATAGAATTTCCTCGTAAACTGTATCCAATGTTTGAAATATGGAACCACTTGACTTGAAACTCATTGAACAGCTGAAGTAGCTGTATTCGCCCATCAACACACTGATAAGTCCTCGTCAATAATTAGCTAGGTTTACAAGAGGCATTCGGTTTCTGGATCTTTAAACCTCTTGCCTCAACTATAAGATGCTTTAGTGACCTCCTTCCTATATAGTTTCAATATATTTAAGATCAAAGTAAGAAAATCCCTTGCTATTTTAGTCAACTTCATTAGATGTCTATTTCTATATCATGGGAAAGAACACATGCAGTGCATTGTCAACGGCCAAGATGTAAAGATTCCGAATGTAAAAATTACATCTTATAGCCTCTAAGAATACATGACCCAAAATCTGCAGTATAAAAAGGGGGTAAAGAGGAAACGATTTTTATTTTTTAGGTACTTATTCAGTTCAGTTCAGTTTAGTCCAGATCATTTATTTCTGTAACTTTCTCATGTGCAAAAGTCGAATGAAAATACAATACATATCATGAAGAGCGAAATACATAAGGTAAGTGCACAATAAATGAAGTATACAGTGAAACATTCAAAGAGATGCATGAAAATATCGTAATTAATATAGATATGTTAATGATTGATTTTCGTTGTAAGTAAATTATGTAACAGAACAAATCGTTTATTTCTCATATTATTGTGGGAAAATAAATAACTGCGTTTTCTCTCCCAACAAAATGAAATTAAAACTTTTATATAATAGGGGGCTGTCACACACACACACACACACACACACACACACACAAATAATGCTTAAGACAAGATGACCATCAAATATACCTGATGAAAAGTTGATATACAGATTAAGAGAAAAAAAAAAACATATCTTGAAGCAAATAATGTGTATACAAAATGAACGTAGAATACAAACAATTTCATCACAAACTTACAATTATTATTCATATTCAAGTAGTACATCTACACAAAAATAAGGCATAGCCTATAAGTTGAAAATGTGTGTTCTGGTTCCATGTTTACTGCAGGGACGATGAAGTGAAGTAGAACGTTTAGACGTCACGTGATTCGTTTATTTTTTATTCCGAACGTCTGCTGGTCTGTATATACATGTCGTTTTTGCTTTGCTTTGTTTTGTTTTGTTTGGGATGGTATCGATAAAAGGCGTAATACCTTGTACCACAATACATTCTAGCCTTCTCTTACAACCTGTTCACTTTCAAATACCACAACTCGAGTACTTCTCATCGTCTCCTCATCCCCCCTTCGGCCTGGTACTTGCCCCTCTATACCAGGGTCTAATCCCCTCTTGCTTGGCTCCATGATGATGTTTGATCACCCCAAGCATCCTCCCGATGGGTACCCCCTCCCACCCTACCCCTATTTGCTCCCTCTTCAAGACAACGGGCTTACGAGGATTAAGGGTTTTACGTGGAGTGCTCGGTCAACACACCGTACAAAAACCAGGGAAAGTTGGTCCCGTGACGGCGCACGCTAAACAGCGACAGTTCTACGTCTTCAGGGGGTAAAAGAAAGGAACTTTCCGTCTGTTAGCTCTGTTCTATGGTGGACAGGTAGAAAGCTTTTTGGAACCAGTAGCCTATAATGCCGCAATGATTGTTTTAACAAGGTCTAATGTCGCCCATAAGAGCCGATTTGGAATTCTTACGGGTCAGTTTGCAAACAATCTCGTCTACTTTTTTTTTTTTTTAAACAGCTTCCATAATAAGAAAGACGTTTCTTCAACCTACTTTTCTCCGTGTCATCCCCTCCCCACAACCTTGTGTGTGTTCATCTTCCCTAGTGCGTCACATCTTGCAATAATATATTCCACATGAATGTCTGCTGGCGGAACTCTAGTTTTATAACTCTCGGACCGACTCCGTCTCTCACTTCAGTGTGGTTTTCTACATGGGACTCTACTCTTGTTGCCTAGCAACGAGATGAGTTGTACATCATATTGACATTATCTCACTGCAATATGACCACACTCGGTGAAGTCTACATCACACCATGAGAAGGACTCGATAGAAATGTCAAAAATGAAGAAGGCGAGTGCACAGTGCTAAGCTGTAGCGAAAGCATATGTACTGGCTTTTGCTGACATGAATCAGAGTATTATATATATATATATATATATATATGTATATATATATATATATACATTGATGTCTGCCAAGGCTAAAACGTGGCTACACAAAGCGTGCCAAACTTTCGTCATTTGGTATGTTTTATCTGTATTATGTGTTTGCAAACTCGCAGTGAGGGTATGTCAAGATTATGGGCAACATGCTGGACATCTTTGCTATATTCAGTATGTAGGCCTACACATCTACCAGAACCATACACTGAAACACACACACATACACACACACACACACACACACACACACACACACACATATATATATATATATATATATATGCACAAACACATAAACACATACACGGAAGTACATATCATTCACATAATGACACTGAATGATATGACAAGACAATAGTGTCTGTATGTGCGTGTACCTGTGTGTGTATTTATGTGTGTAATATTAGCCTCTTAGCCAATCAAACAAAAGCAAGAGTTCGCCGATATTGAACCACACGTACGGACATCCAGCCTGACAGCGAGTGGCAAAGTATGTAAAACTGGCTGGCATTTCGACCCTTGTTAACATTAATAACAAATGGCTGCTCGAATGGAAAATCCTGACTCGAGAGTACTTATCTCCACTGAGAGCAATTTTGTGAAGAAGAATGTTACAGCGATTACACTACTCCGTAAAGTGGATATCCATGACGGCCGTATATGCAATAACCCCGCAGACTGGTGTAATAACAATAATACGCCCACCGTTTCCGCCATTTTTGGCAAAATGCAGGAAGCAGCGGCCGAGTCAGAGGAGGGAAAATCGATCACAGAGGCAGCGGGACAGGAAGACAGCGTGTTGTTAGACTGTTTAATCTCTTCCTGAACACCGATGGCATTTTCCCTTTTTTCTTTATTGGGGGGGGGGGGGTGCTCTTTCGGGAAACAAAATCATAATGTGGATGTAGGAATATACCGCAGGAACACGCCGTCATTATATCAATACGCAGTGAATACACTGCTTTCCAACTGTCGCTACACTTAGGCTGGCATTCGGGATGGTGTAATCAATGAGCTACAACAACAGAAAGCTCCGTGGTGTAATAGACTCGAAAGATGATGAACTGAAATCGAGAATGAAATGATCTAAAACATCAACACACTTTATGGTGTTAGAATTACGAGTTGGAGACATGATAAACTATACCATCGAATGAAACCATTTTGAATATCCATTGATGATAATGTGATTGTTACATTAATATGAATTCAAACCATTATAGTTTGATGTAGTTACTACACAGGGAATGCAGTAACACTGTGGGAGTCGTTTTCTACTCCAAATAACCAGTAGATTTCATACAAGATCAAAATTCAGCTATATGCAGACACCTATTCATTTCATATCGATGATATCATGATTATTGGGATCACCACTGCGTATTTATCTAAACGACGCAGACAAGGACCTTTCGTATTGATAATGTACACGCTCGCGCATGTGGAGACAAAGCGTGGACATTCGCCATTGCATCATAATGTCATATATTCGGAAGGCCTATTCGTGGAAGCCCGCATACAACGAGACTGCACGATCATGCGATGTTCGGTATTTCAGCTCTTCAAATAACATTTTTAAAGAAAGGATAAGTTCCTTGTTTCGAACATGATCTTGCAGAAATAAGATCACAATAATAATGGAGTCCCTTCCCTGTCCCCTCCCACACACTCAGAAGAGAAAATAAGTTCCATATAGTTCATGTATCTTTGCGTCATTCAAACAATCCAAACAACCTCTACATTGGTGTTGTCCAACAATTATATCTTTTCAAGTGAGATGATTTAACGCAAACACTAATGGTCACGTAAGCAGAATAATGTTACTATTTAAAATGTATGATTAATTTCTTCTTTCTGTATCGATGGAAGAGAAAATGTTTCAGCATGATAAATCTGCGTAAAGAATGACCGATGTCTCTCCAAGGATTAGTAAAGGAAGGACGGATCACGGGCAATATATTGTTAAAAGTTATTGCACATTTTCGTTTTACAAATTATGTATATAGGGCCTACATCAGGGCTCGACATTATTATTATTATTTTTTTTTTTTTTGTCTGGTGGCTCGTTCGGGCCACTAAAATCTGTAAATCTGAAATTTTTATGGCCCGAAAAAAGAAGAAGACATGTAGTGGCCCGACCCCCCCCCCTCCCCGAAAGTAACAATCCATTTTGAATACTAGTTGCCAGATCGAGTCATCAAAGGATAAATTTCGTGGCCCAACACCAATTTTTAGTGGCCCCGCGGCCACCGCCATGATACGATAGTTATTAAAGATAGGAAAAAAAAGTGTCATTAGGCAACTATTACTGAGGCGCATGTTCCGGGTATAAGGGTCGCCAGATGTAACCGTGATTACGATAGGATGTGCCCAAATGAGCGGGAGAGAGAGAGGAAAAAATGATAAAACGCCTACCAGAAAGAATATGATAGGATTACAAATAAAAACACGGCTGGTCCGATAACGTGGTAATTTAGAGTTTGAAGCGGATGTTGTTGCCAGGTAATCTGGGCAATAAAGATACTTGCACTCCCGTTTGATTTCACTCGTTGTGGCTTGTGATTGGACGGTTGGATTACTCTCTGACTGGTATCGGTATACGGCTGGTATGTGCAGTCAACTTCCTTCCTCGTTATTTTTCAGCCATTAATGGAGGAAATCAAAGATACGGTTGCTTGAAAACAACCGCAAACTACAGAGTTGTCTCACCGATATGGAATACTGAGCGTAACGATTTTCTCAAAATCAAAATCAAACAAAGTCAAACAGCGAAACAAAAAGAAAGTAATCAGGCATTACAAATAATAAATATCATACATCATAGATCTGATATCACATAAAACGAAACAAAGCAATACAAAAGAGCATATAACTTAACACAACATAACAACACACACCACAACATAAACACCAACGACAGCTACCACGGTTGCATAACGATAACCTCCAATATAGAAGAGCACAATGTGTCATGCCATATCGCAGGATAAATGCACGGCATCTCAACCCATTATGTGTCTTCCCTTAATTTGGGTTTTTGTTTTTGTTTGTGTTGTTTTGATTTTTGATTTTTTTTTTTTTTTTTTTTTTTTTGGCGAGCAAAGCTTAAACAGCTTGAATGAACATCTTCACACCCGGTTATCTGCTCATGATGAAGATGGTGAAAAGTTGGTTGGCTGTATGATAAGTTTACATCTTCGGCTGACAGCGGTTTGGTGAACGAAACATTGTACATTCAGGACTTGGCGAACACCTTTACAGTCACGGTGAGCAATTATTTGTGAATTTTGAAAACAATCAAGTTCTTTCTGCAATGTATTGGTACATGTACCTTTCATAAGTCTGTATACAAATTGTAACCTAAACTGTTATGCAATTACAGGTGCTAACTACGTATCAATGAAATACAGACAATATTTTCAACTCTACTGAATTTTAGAAAGATCTCGTGAATTTGAAACAGTATGTGTGTCTTTTTTCTAAACTAGAATGAAAAATATGTAAAGAATTCTGTAATGCCCCGCATACAATCATTTATCTTTTAATTATTGTTTCACCAAAAAAAATCCTAATCTATATGACATGAAAGTCTTAGACACAAAATGAATAGAGCTTTAGATAAGTTTTTTTTTTTTTTTTTTTTGGGGGGGGGGGGGGTTTCACAAGAAAAAAAAAATTATGTGCCTTTGACAAACATCCGGGACCTGGCAATACGTGTTTTATCGACCTTGGTATTGTAATGCTGTCTGGTTTCGCTAAAGAATGCCCAAGATGCACCCCTGAGCAGATAAGAGATCTGCTCTGATCCTCCGAACCCCGCTGGCGTAAGAAACTTAGGGGACTTCTCATCCAAACAAGAAATTTCGTTAGTCGTACTTCCCTCTTCGTTCTTCCGATAGGCCGCCATCAGCCTTCCGGCGTGCACGAAGAAGAGCAGTCCGGAGCTGTGCCCCGCGCACCGGGCGCATTGTTCTGTATGTGCATGCGTCTTAAATGCTTGTTATCTCTGCTAGTACAGAACTTTCGTGTTCCCATCTCTATAATCTCATTGTATCTCCCATTGCGTCACTCTTTCGCTCTTTCTTCCGCCTTCCAGTTAAATCTAATTTCGTAGTGATTGTTTTTGAAGTGTCGGTACCATCGGGGAGTTTTACACCCTGACAACACGAGATGAAATATGTAAAGAATTCTGTTTCAGCTCAAGAAATCCTTCACAATAGATTATGATCCTTGACGCTGTCTTCGATAACATCGTTGGCATAAACCTTTGACCCATCAAACCATTTACGAGTATCCTCGAACTCTCACAGACAAAGACGTGGACTGCTCGAAGAAATCGATCTATTTATAACGGTATGATGGTCGGTAAAAGTTGGTGAAAAGTGACAAGACGGTTTCTAATTTTATCTGGCTCGGTAAATTTAATCGCGCCGCTGATCATCCATCGTTGATTAAAGCTGACGCGTTAGCAAATATATTATATTTTATAACGCTAACCATGATGAGATACATACACACGTCTGTGCAATCATAACCAGGACCGCGCAAATTCAACCGCGCATCAATCAAAGTTGTGGACGTGTTACGACCGTCAATATTGGAATCACAAACCTTTCATGACCATAACAAACATGACACTAAACTTGTGGGGTCTCTCACCCTTTCTCTCTCTCTCTCTCTCTCTCTCTGAGCATGTCCCATCATGGCAATCAAAGCTAATATGTCTGAATTTGACATTAATGGAGAGAAATAGAAAGTTAAATATCATAGATAAGATAGATGTGGTTTTGTTTATTTTCAACGCAACTATTGATCAAATCAGTAAGGTATTACTAGACCTCCAAAATGGGGTATAGGCCTACCTGCTTGCTGAGGAATTTATTCCAGCCATCAAAGCTGTGATTTGCCATAAATCCAACCAGCATTCATCATTACGATTTGTTCCACGTATGTTTTAAGTACCTATTTTAAGGTTCTGTGGTAGGGTCCTGCAATTACGTTCATAGTGTGTTGACGGACACCCCTTGTCGGGGAAAAGCCCAAAATGACCTCATTTCTGAGTACACTCATTTTGGATCGACACGTAAGTCGGGTGTTTACGTTCGTTTTAAGTTCATCGCAACAAAGTTTTGACATCACGCCAAGCGATCTACAAGACCAAAATTAT